>NC_058056.1:28036928-28336928 GCF_020085105.1 Siniperca chuatsi
ACGAATCACTAAACGTTCATAAGCTTTAGTTACTGTTGCTACGCCTGTCAGTCTTTTCATTTTCGAACTGCATATATGGCATTTACAATAAAAACGGCAGCAGATTTACCGTCTTTGAAACAATGAGTCCTTGATTTCAGACAAAAGCAGCTTCTCATTTCTAGCCAGCCACTGTTGCTGAGATGACAACTGTCATGATTTTATCTGTAGCTAGCTAGCTAATTAAGCTAACATTAGCGCCATGAGTTAGTTGAAAAATCCATCTCTGGCTGAGTTTGTAATGTTTCCAACTGACTCGTTTATTAAATGGAGAACTGTAAAAGGAGTCTTAAATATGCAGCTGAAGGCTACATAATGTGATATTGTGCTAAAAGACTGAAGCTAGGTGCGAAGTCAACATCCTCATCAGTTGATTATCCGTGTGGAAGACATGGAAATACAGGAAACTGTTCTTGTCTTGCAGTGCAGCGCTAACTGGCCACGGTATTATGCGCGTGATTTAGGAAAAAATGTTTGATCAGACTGTTATTTCATTTCAACATAACACTGTTTGGCTGCTTAGCTCAGCACAGACTGATGCTTTATTTTTCGTATTTTCAAACTGCGTGTTTCTCTTTTTAGCCTTTTAGCCTAAACTCTGCGTCCATGACTGGCTCCCACAGAGTGGATGTACTAGTCGTGAACAGGTTTTCTTAACATAACCTGTAACCCCACAAAATGTCGTTAGTTATTGATGTGTTCCTTGGCCTTGGAAGCAACGCTGCGTCAGGTTACTGCAGTAGATAGTAAGCTAGTGAGCCAGGCACGCTAACGTTAGCAGCTTACGTTAGAGCAGACAAACACACTGTAATTCATTCCTTAGTGTTTAAGGCTCAACGCTACAGCGAGCAGGAAATTACCGAGCCTATTTTAAATGAAACTATATATTTGTGTCTTTAAAGATTTACGTCTTCAGCAGGAACCAATGGGCTCGCAGCTGAGAGCCGCAGACAGGAAGTGAGACGGTACTGCAAGACGGACCGACACGTTGTTGGTTTGGGTCTGCGCATGGCACGTATTGATTATCAGAAAAATATAGAATATCACCAGACTCCTTTTTAGCTGACCAAAAATATGACTGGACTATAAATATTGGATCAAATATTTAGATATTTTGTGGAGGAAACAACGAGAGAAAGAAAAAGCTGAGAGGAAGGAAGGAGGACGTAAACAAAGAGACAAAGAGATAAACAGTGACAGACTGTTGGAGAGTTGCTGAATTCCCCTGATCACCGACACACTAACACACACACACACACACACACAGTTTTAACACACAAAGAAACAGTGATATGATGTTTAATATGAAGCACACACTCAGAGAGATGAACCCCAGAGACACGAGGAGCGGAGGGGATTTGTTGCTGAAGTCTTTGTGTCTGTAAACTCAGTGAGGCTGTTGGGAAAACAGAAAGCCCAGACTGACACACACACACACACACACACACACACACACACACACACACACACTAAATACAGTAGAAAAGACTAGAAAGGCCAGAATAGAAAAGGGATTAAAAACGTACTCTGTATATTTTGGATTTCCTGCAAAAACTCAAAAGAAGAGTTAGTTTTGGGGGGGAAACGTAATGTTGGCTAGCACTTTTTTTTTAATCAACATATCAGAGGAAAACAGTTATCTGAAGGCTGCATGCGTGATGTCGTGCTGTCAGACTGAGGTTAAAGCTAGGTGTCGGGCAGTGATCCGTGTGGAAGACATGGAAATACAGAAAACTGTTCTTGTCTTGCAGTGCAGTGCTAACTGGCCACGGTATCATGCGCATGATTAAGGAAAAAATGTTTGCTCAGACTGTTGTTTCATTTCAACGTGACACTGTTTGGCTGCTTAGCTCATGTACTTGGACAAGCAAGAGGACAGATTGATGCTTTGTCTGGTTTCATCAGCAGTGAACAATCCACAAAAGATTTATTCAGTTAAACAGCAAATACAGCATGAAATGGCAAAAGCTGAGTTTTAGTTACTTTAGTAAGTGTGTTATTTTTGCAGTTTTGAATCTCTGAAGAAATTCTTACGTGCAGAGTTGGCATTTTGTTCTGTGAATAGCGCTAGAGGAAAGGTCGGTTAGAGAGTCACCGGTCTCACTGGGATCATCATCCTCTGGAGATCGTGAATTTACACCGCAAGTGTCCGGGACACGTGGCCAGCAGTTGGTGAGACGTCTCACTCTGAACCGCAGTGATGGACGCACAGATGGAGGCGTCGATCCAGCAGCATTTGTAGTCAACACGTCGGGTCAGTTTATGGACAATCTTCTGTCCCAGATCTTTGGGACTGAAGACAGCCAACCTGCCTCTAACATGAAAGGACTTTACTTCAATGTGACTAAAATGTTCAGACTTGGTCTTGACTAAAACAAGACTGAAATGAGTTTTCATTGACTAGAAATTGATTAAATATGACTCAAACTTACGTGGACTTTTGAAAAACTAAACCGACACCTTTTTTTTTTTTTTTGACGTGTGAAACTTTGGTCCACGGTTTCGTTGACTCTCTGATCCAGCGGAGCCGCTTCAGCATCAGACCGGTTGCACTGGGCAGCTCCCGGTTTCAGCCCAACCTTTACTGGATAAACAAAAGGCGGATGAAAACAAAACAATAATATTGATTTGAGTAAAGATGTCAGCTCTGAGCGTGATGCTGACAGTGATGCTGCTCTGTTTGTTTCAGCTGAACAAAGCAGAGAGCAGCAGCATCAGCTGGCTGATTAGCATGGAAAACAAAAGCGCACTCACTCCAGTCATTCTCTTTATTAACGTGCTGTTGTCTTGTTGTAATGACACCTAGACGCAAACAGGAGGACGCTTTCTCGCTCTGTGACAATGACAGACAGCCACACACACACACACACACACACACGATTACGCTGATATGTGAGGCCGATAACAGGTTTTTACTCTGCCAACACTTTGATCCTCAGTGAGACATCGACAACCTGACTGACATTCACTCTCTCCAGAGGATGATTTTTAATAATTAAGTTCCCGCTCGCTACACGACAGTGTTCATTTTGGCAACTGATTTAGTTTTATTCTCTTGACAAAAATGTCTTAGTTACGTTTTTAGTAATTTGTTTATTGTTCAAATCGTATTTTCATTGCGCATTTGTGATTTCTATGTCTTCTAAGTATTTTTAGGGGAGACTCTCGACGGAGCCGAGGGTCACGTGACCGATGGAGACGGCCGAAGGCGTTAGCGGCGGTGGAAGACGTTGCTGTAACCAACTGCATGAATTCAACGATGAATATCCAACAAATCGCTTAACAAACAGCAGAGTCCCAGCTTTACTTCCTGTCCTTCATATTCACTATTAGACATTATGAAACAGATTTATCTCATAAATTACGAAGTGAAACTGGGATTTACTGTGTGCACAGTGCTCACCGTGGGCTTTAATTAAAACTTCAACAGCAAAATACGTTTAAAAATCCACCAGTGATGCAGTCTGAGAGAACGAGAAACATTCTTCTTTGTTGGTTTCATAACTTTTTAACTCACCCCTGCTCTCCAGCAGCGCCGCGGCGGCCCGGTCGCCAGAATAAAAAGTAGCCATTTTACGTTTCTGCAAACCACAGATAAAACGTATAATACGTATCACATCAATACCTCTCATACGGAAAGTGACGTAGTTCAGATGACATCCTCTAGGGCAGACTTCTGTACGTGGAGGCGGAGGAGAGTCGATGGCGTGATCGTGGAGATGCAAAAGCAGCGGAGACCTGTGATCGAGACCGCTGTCAGCTTCCTGTTTCACCTGACAAAACTGGACATTTGTAGCCGTTTTTGTTGCGACGAAACCGGTACTTTAACCCAAATCATGATCTTTTCCTGCCTAACCGAGTGGTTTTTGTGCCTAAACACAGCCAGACCTTATCCACAGCGTTTGAAACGTATCCGTGGGTTTGCAGAAACGTAAAATAGCTACATTGTATTCTGCCGATGGGGTCGGATTCAGACGGCGAACAAACACGCGGCGTCTGAATGATAACAAGCCTTTCCTGCAGCAGATAAATGAGCCGGCGATGGGACGTACTCCACCGCTCAAACGGTGCGAACAAAAACATTTTATGCAAAAAGCAAGAAAAAAAATCCATGATGGTGTTTCTGACAGTAAACGAGTGTTTTCCTCCAGTCGTCTCTTCACCGAGACTTCCTGCTGCGTGTGTGTGTGTGTGTGTGTGTGTGTGTGTGTGTGTGTGTGTGTGTGTGTAAATGTAAATGACATAGCACCTCCACAACGTAAAGACACAACACTTGCATGGACTCTGATTACTGAGGTAAATACACAGCATGGGTGAGGCAACTCGCTGCACAGTGTGTGTGTGTGTGTGTGTGTGTGTGTGCTACAAAGTGAGGACTGAAACACATTTTTTACCTACAGAGTGGGGACATTTTTGGAAAGTGAGGACGTTCGGCTGTTTGAAGGGTGAGCCTCGGGTATTAAGGGTTAGGTGAGAGTTGGGTTATGGTCAGGGTGAGGCGTTCAGCTGTGCTGGTTAAGGTTGGAGTAAGGAGCTAGGGAATGCATTACGTCGATGACGGTCCTCACAAAGATAGAAGTACGAGGATGTGTGTGTGTGTGTGTGTGTGTGTGTGTGTGTATTTCAAAGACAATGACAAATCTAGCTGAAGTCTCTCTCGTAGCGGGATCATTCCGGTGGCGCAGGGGTTTGTGGGTAAACATGCTGATGCTGTTTGAAGTTAAACATATTGTTAAAGGCAGCGCGCCACAAAACACGCCGCCGCCGCCGCCGCTGCCGAGCGGCAGAGCAAGGTGCGCTTCCTCTGCGGGAGAGAGAGAGAGGAGCACATCTCACCAGCACCAGACCTCCGCCAACAATAATTAAATATTATATTGGTGTTGCATTCACTTTCCTTGAAAAATCAGGACATTTCAGTTTGTTCTCACGTGAACAGTCAGGAAGTCATTCTCAGTTTCCTGTTGTTTAACTGCAGAAAATCACAACTGGAGGAGCATTTTCAAGGGAAATGGGGAGAAAACACTTTCTAACATGTGGAAGCTGCACAGACTGAGGAAACAGTCCGAACACATTTTAAATATAAAGGGCTCCATGAAAGTATCAGCAACTCAGCGAATATGACAGTTATCTTTGTGTTTGTACATTTTCAGGGGTCTCGAGGGCTGTTGTATTGTGTCATGTTGTGGTGGATTGTGTCAAGTCATTTTGAGTTGTGTCGTGCTATTAGTGTTATTTCAAGTCGTTTTGGTACATTTCATGCAGTTTTTTGTTTGTGTAATATTGCATTGTTTCGTGTCATGCACTTTCATCTCGTGTGTCGTGTTCTTTCATCCTGTTTGTGTCGCTTCCTTTCCTTTCATCTCGTGTCGTATCATCTCGTGTCGTGTTGTTTCATGTTTTGTTGTATCGTTTATGTGTCTTTTCGTGTTGTTACGTTTTTTATGGTGTTGTGTCGAGACGTTTTGCGTCATGCTGTATCGTTTTTTTATTGTCTCGGCTCGTGTCATATCGTTTCGTAACTGTGTCGTGTTGTTTGATGTCGTATCGTGTCATGTTGTTTCGCGTCGTGTCGCGTCGTTCGTGTCGAGTTGTTTTGCGGAGCATCCTGTTGGTTCTTGTCGTTTCGTATCGTGTCGTGTTGTTTGGTTTTCTGGTTCTGGTTCATGCTCATGTAGCTTGTGGTACTGTTTCGTACTGTGTTGTGTCACGTTGTATAATTTCGTGTCGTGATGTTTTGTGTCATGTTGTTGGATGTTTCATGGCGACCTGGTCTCTCGAAGTCTTGGATTTGTGTTGAATGGACTTTGAGTTTGACTCATTTTGTGGCTTTTGTGTCTCGGCACGTTAATTTGCAGCACATCGAATTAAATTAAAATTAACCAGGTGAGTAAAAAGTCCTGCAGAATCCTGCTCAGGAGGAGTGTGATGCTATTTAAAGTTTTCATCGACAATAGAAAAAAGTCACCGCCTGCTGTCCCGTTAAGTTTCATTTAGCTGTAAATGTTGCGGAAACATTCTGCCTGCGCCCTGTCGGGGGTCGGGGGTCGAGTCGGGATGTTATTAAGGAATCCGATCGAGATCCGGGAGCTGGGGGGAACTCCTCCAGGGAGACGCCGCCTCTGAGCTGTTTGTGTGTTTCTGGTTTTACAGGAACACAGATGTGAAAATGCCATCACATCATAATAATGACTTGATGTTAATGCGGCTCTCTGCAGAGATGTGATGCGTTTAATCCAAACCAACAGCTGCGCGATTTCATCCTGACATTTTCTCACACTGTTCAGAGCTTCTCCTTCTGTAAGAACACAGATGTGAAAAAGATGTCACGTCCACATATTAAACTGGGTTTAATGTGTCGATCACCACCGCGCACAGCTGTCCTGTAATCTTCTGCACGTATGTTTAGACGGATTCGCTGCCTGTTTGAGGATCTTTTTTCAAAATGTTGTTGTTTAGTTGTTTTTGTTGCTTTTTCTTTCTTTGTTGGTCGAGGATCTTAAATGGAAAGTTTCCAAACGGAGACGTCTTTAAAATTTTAAATCACAAGAAAATGACACGAAATTCATGACGCAAGTAAATCTTTTCATATAATAATAAACTTAATTAATCGATTACTACATTTAATAAATTAATTAAAATCATATCCGAGAAACTTTTCAAAATAGACGTCTTTTTGATTCCAAAACACTTAATAATTACTAATAAAAATTACAAAAAGTAACAAATAATGCAATAAAGTATTTTTCGATGATTCAATTGAGTGACATTTAATTTTATTAATACATTAATTCAATTCATTCGACAAAATGCCAAAATAATGTTATCCATTTTATTTTTAAAAATAATTTTATTCAATAAAAATAACAATTTAAAATATATATTAGAAAAAATAAAATAATGTTTTTAAAAACTACAAATTTTATGAATTAAAAATGTATTGTAGTAGTTATTTAATTCAATTCAATTCAGTTTTATTTATATAGCGCGAGTTCATAACAGAAGTTATCTCACTGCACTTTTCCTACAGAGCAGGTCCAGACCGAACTCTTTATAATATTTAAAGGACGAATAATGAAAAATAACAATTTAATGGCACTTTTTATGGTCTTTTTAAAACTTGTATTTGTATTTCATCACTCCCTGTATTGTTTCTAAATGCATCAATTATCTAATATATTATGATTGTTTTATAATTAAACATTTATTCTGCCGGCTGTCTTCAGCCTCCGTACATCAGAGCTCAAAGGTGTTGAAATGCAAAAAGCTGATTTACATATTCAGTTTGGACGTTTTGCCACCTGATATTCATACGTTTCAACCTATTACATGTTTCGGAGTTATTTTATCTGTAAACATCTTCAGATGAGTCCTGACTTCAAAAGCGAGCTTTATTTTAAAACCAGAAATTAGTTCTTTCAACACGTTTTCGGTCGCTTTTTTTCCCCAAATCTATTTGGGAAATTCTTCTTCTCGTCTCTGTTTATGAGATGATTCAGAGTTTGAAGAGTCCTTCACTTCAGGAGTAATAATCTTTAATTAAAAATCAGCCATCATTTCATATTAAAAAAAAAGTTCTCCGTTTTTTCCCTTCAAACGATCCAAATCTTACTTTTTTGTTAGGAAATTCTTCATTTTTGTCCTGGAGACTTAGATTCACCAGATATTTTGTTTTCATCCAGACTCCTGTGGCCGCCGCCCCCCCTTCTCTGCTTCTCAGATGAAAAGATGGAGACAGCGACAGCGACGGCAGTACGACACGTTCCCTCGACGAGCAATAAATCTCTCGGCTGTGTAACACGATCCCGGCGGTGTGATACCTGCTCTGAACTGAAACACAGACCTGTTGTCTGAGGCGAAGATGAAAACAGGAATAATTGGCCCGGACAGAAGAGGGTTAGGATGCAAACTGCTGTCGGTGTTTGACAGAACGCTGAATCACTGAGGAATAAAAGAGGACTCCCAACATTTTGTCTGCTTCACACTTTACATGAAGCTGCTGCATCACAAGATGACTACAACCCCAGAGAAAGCAGAGAGGAACTACAACAGAATCACACACTCAGTCGCCAGTTTATTAGGTACATCTAGCCAGTCTGATCCAACAGTCCAGCAGACAGATCCTGCTCCACGAAGCCTGTGATGTTCAGTTCGTGTTGATTCGACTGTACGGTCATTTTGAAGGATGTAGTTTGTGCTTGAATTGTACTGCGTTATTCTGACAGGTGTTTCTATTATTTTGTCTAGTGAGGATAGGCTAAATAACAGAAACGCCTCAACTGCAGATCTCACTTCTGGGGGCCCCAGGTCTGCGAGCCAATGGGAAGGGAATAGGGTCCGCATACGTCAGATGCATCACTTTCGTTAGCAGTCTTTTTTTTTTTTTTATTTGAATCGATTTTACCGCACTGGAAAACAGTCGCGTGGTGTTAACGTGATGTTTTTTGTCGGGTGAAAACGAGCTAAACGTTCCTGCTTGTTGTGTGTTAGCTGTGACAGAAATACTCTGCTAGATTAGCTAAACAATACGACACTGACGTTACAGGAAGTGCAGGTGAGGTTAGCTTGTTGGACAGTCGAAACGCCGTCTTTGTTAAACGTTACATTTTGCTGAAACTACTTTTGGAGTTTTACTTTACATGCAGGGCTTTTGCAGAACAGAAGCACACACACACACAAGCTGTCATACAACATTTATAACAAATTAATAATTCATCAGTAACATGTTTACACTGACCTCCCACTGAACTCTCAAGTTTAAGTTTCTGCTTCTGCACAAACTGAACACGAAGCTGCTGTTTATTCGGTTTTGAATCAGTGTCGGCCTCCAGCAGCCGGACAGCGACGAGGCCCGTGTGTGTGTGTGTGTGTGTGTGTGTGTGTGTGTGTGTGTGTGGTTGCAGCCTGCAGTCATCCAACAGGGCTAGTTGAAACTAATCTTGATATGTTGAACAAGCAAACCAGAGCACCAGCAGAAATCCCCCCCACCCCTCCCCCCTTCACCCACTCTGATAAATAATAAACGACCTTTGAGTGGCTCCAATTTATGAGCCGGTGAGAGCGGGGACCCGATAATGGACTAATTAGTTGTATCTCACATTAACTGATATCGGACACTCGGCTCCTCAATGCTAACTTTTATGTCTGGGATCTGCCCCGGGGGCCCCGATTTGGGACACCCAAAATGGAGGAGGGAGGAGGGTAAATGGGGTAATCTTCTGTTCCGGTGAGACCAGGGGAAGAGTTGGGGGGGGGTGGGTGGGGGTATTTGGGAAAAAGGGTCGACAACTACTAACAGGTATTTCTGTGTATCAAAGCTTCCACAATCCCCGACGGAAACAAAACCAGAGGAGAAAACGCACAAACTGACAAAGTGGGCTTCAGAGTGTGGTCGTGCAGCGGCGGCGGCGGCGGCGGAGGTGGAGGTGGAGGAGGAACAAGGCAGGGCGGTGAAAACAGGTGAGGCTTTGTTTGGCTGAGTTTCTGAGGTAGATCCATATCAGGAATCCTCTCCCGCTCTGCCTCGTGCTCTCTCCGAGGCGGATCGGTTTACGGCGTGGAGACTTGCTGTCGCCTCTCCGTCGGCTGACAGACAGGCAGGAAGTTAAGGCAGAGGAGGGAGAAGAAGAGTCGGAAGGAGAAGAAGAGCAGAGCGAGGAGAGCATCTCAGACGTGAAAACACACACAAAAAGAGGGTTCAGATGAGATTAGATAAAAGTTTTATGATCCCTGAGGGGAAACTGGGACGATCCAGCAGCAGAGAACTGGATACTGATAAGACCTGAGAACAGAGCATACAGAGAGTGTCGAAGATAATACGACATGTACAAACAACAATAAACAGTATGAAAGTAGAACAAGTGCAACAAAAGACCCGGATAAAACTCCTTACACGATGAGAAGATAAGCCCAGAGATTAAAGATGAAGCCTGAAGATGAAGATTACTGAAATGTCATCGAATGCTCTTCACACTAAGTGGACAGATGGAGCAGCTAGCTAAAACGCTAACGTGTGTCCAGACATGCAAAAGTGATTCCATATCAGATTACCACAAACGACAGAAACCAGCTGGATATTGTTCAGAGGATCACCAAATTTATTACAGTTCATCCTGAGGGGAACGTGAACGTCTGAACCACGTTTCATCACAATCCATCCGACAGTTGTTGAGATATTTCAGTCTGGACCAAAGCGGTGGACCGAGCAAGCCTTCAACATTAGCATAGAGCCGCGCTGCTAACCTCAACTCTAAATATAAATGCGTGCTCACACCAGAAAGAGCCACAGGTTCATTTGTACGTCCTCATAAAACTGGTGATTCTCTGAAGCTTGGTGACATAGTAACTGCAGAGATAGTTAAACCACTGTAGCTGGCATTAACATGAGCCAGCCGGGAACATGCTAGCACTGGGCAGTCACAACAGATCTCCGAGCTAGCTGGCCTGCTAACTGTCAGTAAGCAAATTGTACTTTAGCTCGGTTGCTAACGGGACAACACAGTTTATTCGAGACGTTTCCGTAGGGATCGGCACTGTCGAGACGGTTTGCGAGCAGCGCGAATTTGCATGTTAACTCGATGCAAAAGACTCGTGATCATCAAACGTGAGCGCGTCGGCTGATCGGGACGACTGCATTCAAATGAATTGCTGTTTTAAATACTGGTGTGACCAGGACCGAAGGCTGGCATTATTTCATATTTTTGTTCCTGTCAACAAATCCTATGAAAAGACTAAAACAATGGAGGTCTATGGCTCGACGCAAGCGATTGATTGTTGATTTATTGACAAGAAGAAAAACACAGAATATCACCCGATCCTGTAAATCCCCTAAGTGTCTTTCAGGGTGACAGCTGTTTCAGCATGTTACAGAAGTAAAAGTACAAAAGTATTAGCATCAAAACGTACAAATTACCAAAAGTAAAAGACGGCCTGCTTATCGTGCAGAATGGCCCGTTTCAGAATTCTGTATATTATTGGACTATAAATAGTGATGCATTATGTGTAAGCATCACTGGGATTTCAGGACACTATAAGAAAACCAGTGCGTCCTTAACATGAGAGAGAAGCTGACCGAAACTTAGCTCTAATTCTAACTTTAAAGTTGCTGTGTAGTTATTATCTGATGAAAATGGAAACCAACTCTGTTGTTAAACAAAACAGAGCTGTTACTTTCAGAGGTAACGCTATGGAAACATGGTGAGTTTAAACACGATCTGTGAGGCGCACTGTGAGTCATCATGTAACAATACTGAACACTACACCAGAGCGTCCTTCACTCCCGTAACTCGTCGTATTTCCGTAATATAATGTAACATTCAGAGGAAGTCGAGGGGGGGGGGAGAAAAATGTGAACAGTATGTGAGAGGTAGAGCAGGTTTGGATAATTAGTCACCTCATTTCCAATTAATTAACACAAAACCACACAGCCCTGTAACCTGGGCTGCAGGTGTGTGTGTGTGTGTGTGTGTGTGTGTGTTATATGACACGTTTGCTGAAGTGTTTAACAAATGACATTTCTGTTCAGACATGTCACAGCCCCTCCCTGCTGATCCAGAAATCTGATTCTTGCTTCGTGAGAATCAATCACATCATGTTACGACACTCCAATAATATTCATTTCGTGGACATTTCTGCACTTTTGAGTCGACCTTCATTAACACAGTGAAGTCTTAAAACAGTCGGACGTTTTGGAAAACGAGCTTCTTCTCTTTCTTGCTGAGAGTTACATGTTCACAGAGGTGGAGGAAGTATTCAGAAGCTTTACGTCCTAAAAACACTCCACTACAAGGAAAAGTCCTGCATTCAGAACCTTACTTGTGTAAAAGTGTGTAAGTGTTATCAGCAAAATGTACTTAAAGTATCAAAAGGTAAAGTACTCATTGTGCAGTCAAACAGTCCCTGACGGTGTTTTCCTATGTGACGCCCCCCCCCGAGCAGGCCTCCTCCTCCAGGAGCCTGATGGGCGGAGTCGGGTCGTCAGGGAGATCCAGCTCACCTGGTCTGGTGGCAGTCAGCCAGTCTCTCTCTGCCCCTCCACCCTGTTTGGTTTTGTTGTCTTTGCGTTGATTTCCTTTTTAGTTACGTAAAATGAACCCGTGCGTGGTCTCCCCTCCTTCCAGGTTGTGACCAAACTTTCGTGAAAATGAACAAAGCATTAATTAAATATCACATGACTTTTACGACAAAAGAGACGAATCAGAGAATTGCGGTAATCAAGGGAACAGGCGTCAAAAACTCTTGAGAAATGTATTGAGCAACTAGGAAATTTTTCAAAAGTAAATTTACATGTGCTGAAAATGTGCAGCTGAAACATTTCTCTTACTAAGTTGAGTCTTGTTTGAAACAGTGTAAAGTTAAACATTTTTAAAAGTTAGTTCTTTGCTTGTGAGGTGTTGTGTAAGAGTTTCAGGTTAGGTTGAAGCACCTGAGGAGTTGAAGTGTCAGTTAAAGCTCTGAAAGTGTTTGAAGTATTAGTTAAAATGTAAGCACTGAAAGAAGTTGAACTGTAAGAGCTGAAAGCAGTGGATATGTCAGTTGAAGCTGATGATGTTTCTGGATTCATATTCCTGCTGCATTCATGTGTGTGTTGCATTTTACTGCTGCAGATGTTTCAGGTTGAGCTCATTTTAACTGCTTTATATCCTGTTGGGTAGTTTAACCTGCAGCAATGCATCATGGTCTATAAGATCATCACGTGTTTGCAGCGTCGCCGTCCTGTGAGAACCTCGTATCTCTGAAAAGTCTCCCTGAGCTCAGAGAAACAGCCTGTTTTCAGCTCTGTGACGATGCAAATGGAAATACTCGAGTAAAGTACAAGTACCTCGAACTCGTACTTAAAGGCAGAGTGAGTAGGATTTGTCGGTTGCTGTTTGCAAACACACGATTCAAAGTTGGCCCCTCCTCGCCGTCTCAACGGGCGAGAGAGGGAGAGAACGAGCTAGAGAATGAATGAAGAGAGGGAGCGGCGATGGTGAGAAATAAAACTTTATTTTCTGATTGTTTCGCGGCGGTTACGTTCTAAAGCACAAATAAAATCGCCCACAACCCTGCGGGAGGGAGCTGCGTTTACATGGACCCTAATATTCCACTAATAATGCACGATGGGAAGGAAGTTTCAATCGGGTGTAAACCTTTGATAATCCGTTCCATAGGAAAATATCAGCAGCTAATAACCATGTAAACGCTTAATCTGATTGTTTCTCTCTGGTTGGAATAAATCCATTCTTTCTGCGCACGTCTGCCCCAACATTACGTGACACGAACAAGTGTTTCCGGGAGGAAACACAGAAACATGGCGGTAGCAACATAAAACTGGTCTGTGGCTGATACAACTTTTTGTTGGAGGCCGTGCTGGAATTCACCTGGACTCAGGCAGACGGGCGACACCTTCTGCACGGCAGAACGAAACACGCAGGACGACATGTTGCTATGGTGATGTTGGCTACACAAAGTTAATAGCTAGCCAGATAGCTCGCTAAGCTAATATGGCATAATACACTTTCCATATTACCTACCTGGTGTTCCACCCAGCTCCGTGCTGATCACCTGATTTTACCGCTAAAATGATGTCCGGTTAGCCGCCTACCGTCTGCCTGGATCCATGTGAGTGCAGCAAGGACTGAAACAGACACAGAACAGCAGAACTTCTTCTTCTGTTATATTTCTGGGCAGATTAGACGCTTCACAGACTTAGCACACGTCAGAAAAGTTATACTCTGATTAAATGCTTTGGGGCATGTAAACGCACGTCTTATCAGATCGCTTTATTTAGCGTCCACGTAATCAGAATGATTTCAGTCGGGCGGAAGAAATACTGCACTGAATGCAGCCGAAGCCGGGCTTCTTCCTGTCCGCTGCTCTCTGCGCTGTGCAGCTCAGCCCCGCCTTCGGTCAGGCAGACACACAGTCCTGCAGACAGGCCGAGCAGAGGAGGGACGGAGACGGCCTGCGCGCTGTTATTGGCTGGAGGCTACACGCCGCCGCCCGAAGGTCGACACCCAGAAACGTCCTGAACACAGCAAACTAGTAAGAAACTAGGAAAATACAGGCGGAGGGCAGCGTCTCTGCACACACAGACACCGCCACACGCTTATAGTGGGCCATAAGTGATGACTGAGACGGATTAGTTTTGTACGAGTCTATATATTGTCTTTTTTAGGAAAAAAGTACTGCCTTTAAGTACAGTACTTGAGTAAAAGCACAAAAGTATTAACAGCAAAACGTAGCCTGCTTATAGTATTAAAGTAAAAGTACTTGTTGTGCAGAATGGTCCCTTTCAGATAGTTATATTATACATATATATCATATTAATGTTATATTAATGACTGATGCTTTAACACTTAAGTAGCATTTTATTGTTACAGCTGGTGGAGGTGGAGCTACTTTTAACTACTTTATATACTGTTGGAAGGTTTAATCTACAGCACAGCATCATATTTTATCAATTGATCATGTGTTTTGTCTGTAAAGTAACTCCATCAGCTGTCAGATAAATGCAGTGGAGTAAAAAGTATATTATATATATATATAAACATTTCCCTCTGTAATGGAGTAAAATATAAAGTAGTATGAAATTGAAATACTCAAGGAAAGTAGATTAAGTACAGTAGTTAAGTAAATGTACTTAGTTACATTCCACCACTCTCATGTCTGTATGCTAAATATGAAGCTCCAGCCAGCAGCCTGTTAGCTTAGCATAAAGACTGGAAACAGGGGGAAACAGCTAGCATGGCTCTGTCCAATCTGTTCACCCAGATCTTGATTATCTGATAGATGCAGTAGATGATGGACCGGACCTCGTGTTTGTTTATTCGTCAGCTTCACAGGATTACCCATCATCCTCTGCTGTTTGAGGTCATATTGGCAAACAGCGACTGCATCGATTATCTTGCGGCTTTGAAACGGCCGACGGTGCTCCGGCCATCTCTTCTCTTCCGCTGGCAAACATCTGAAGCGTCAATAGAAACAGAAAAATCACAAACATGAATCACAACGTCTCTATTATGAAAGCAAGGCAGCGGAAAGAGGGGAAAAAGACATCCGACACAACCACCAGCAACAACACAAAGAAACACATTTACACCATTTTTCATGTTAATCTGCTGTAGCTTTGTTCAAACTCACAGAACTTTATTTCACCTTCAGTCACACTACTACCTCAAGGTTTTGCACTATAACTTGCATACTGCACATATTGTATGTACATACATACATACATGTGCATATATATATATACGTATCTGTATATCCTCCTTGTACATATATTTGTACATAGTTTTATTTCTTCCTTTAGTACTGTTTTATTTTATTGCCTGTTTTATTGTTTTATTCTATTTTTTGTAAACCGTCACAGCTCTTGTAAATCAGAGTTATAGGTCTTTTTTGTATCATTAATAACAATATTTAAAAGACAAATAAATCTGCAATCCTGTATTGTATAATGACAGTAAAGTTGAACCTTGAAATTCTATTGAGGTAAATTCTTAACTTGTTTGCCCGTGAATCGAACTCACCGTCTGACAGACCGTCAGCTTGTCGACTTGTTTCTCCGTTGCTGTACATACTTGTCAGGACATCTTCCAGCTGCTAAAACCAGCATGTCCTCCAGCGCTGGCACTGGTCCCAGTGTGTCGGAGCACAGAGGCCGGATGAAGAGAGCCGCTCCAGGCAGAGTGACACTGATACTGTGAGCTGCCTCCTCTTTCAGCTCTGCTTAACTGGAGCAGAAACCTGCAGGACCACCGCTGCTTCTTTGTATTTTAGCTTTAGCCACCTGACGTCCCTTAGCTACTTTAGCTTTAGCTACCTAATATCCTAGCTGTCAAACATCATTTAGTTACCTTAGCTTTAGCCACCTGACGTCCCTTAGCTACTTTAGCTTTAGCTACCTAATATCCTAGCTGTCAAACATCATTTAGTTACCTTAGCTTTAGCTACCTGACCTCTCTACTTTATATTAGATAGCCTGATGTCCTTAGCTATTTTAGCTTTAGCTACTTAATACCCTTTCACTATTTTCCTTTTAGCTACCTGGTGTCTTAAGTCCCGCCCCTACTCTGCCTCTGATTGGCTATCCCTACCCCCATCCTAACCAATAGAATCAACGAGTACTAGCCAATCAGAGGGAGTGCTTGCGGAAAAATAACGCTTTTCACGCACTCTCACGCCACATGTCCGTTTTCTCTGATAACTTTGCGGCACAAACTCCACCCAGCTGATGCGACGCCAGCGTACGCCGGTGTAGGTACCAGATGTGCTCAGCCTGGCAGATCCGCTCGGGGTCCTGCATTTACAGACGACGTAACACATTAACACATTACGATTGGCTGTACGTCAGAAAGTGTACGGATGACGTGCGTTCACGCTGCAGACCTCCAGATTTTGATTGCGCGATTCTCCTGAGGGAAGATCCCCAGACCGGTTTGGTCTCCTGATTCAGGCTACGATGTCTGGAGGTTGGCAAGTGTGCTGATCAACCATACTTAATTCATCGTTGACCGTGATTATTGACTTGGCTTTTCACCTATACATGCTTTAAAATTATGAATTTAGCTGCTGAACTTTGTAAACAACATTCCTGGGGGTTGAGGAGTGATGGCCCCGACCCCTGCGGTGGGTAATGTGACAGAAGGCCGGCTCAGAAAAGGCACTGGCTTCACCGAATCTCACCCCAAACTAAACTGAGAAGTTAGCAGCGCTGACTTAATGCCCTTTAGCCACTTTATCTTTAGCTACTTAATATCCTTTAACTAATTTAGCTTTAGCTACCATATATTATTCAGCTGCTTTAGCTTTAGCTAACTGATGTCCCAGGGTTACTTAAGCTTTAGCTACCTATCCTTTATTTACTTTAGCTTTAGCTACCTGATAGCCTATAATTAAGCTCCTTTAACTTTAGCTAACTGATGCCCTGAAACAACTTCAGCTTTAGCTACCTAGCATATTTTACCTACTTTAGCTTTAGCTACCAATCATTCTTTAGCTACTTTAGCTTCAGCTACGTAACATCCTACTGTAGCTAAAGATTCTTGATCACCTTAAACTACTTTAGAATTTGGTATCTCTTTTCTTAAGTCATGTAGCTACATAATAGCCTTTAGTTACTTTAGCTTTAGCTACTTAATGTCCTTTAGCTGCTTTAACTTTAACTATTTGATGTCCTTTAGTTAGGCCTACTTTAGCTTTAGTTGCCAAACACTCGCTAGCTACTTTTTTGTAGCTTGAGGTATCTAACATCCTTTAGCTACTATAGCTACCTGATGTGTTTAACAACTTTAGCTTTAGCTACCTGGTGTCTTTTTGCTACTTTAGCTCTAGCTACTTAGCGTTAATGTCTTACAGCTGCTTAGCTTTAGCTACGAGATGTCTTTATCTGTCTTTACCTTAGTTTCAGTTCCCTAGCATCCTTTAGCTACTTGACCTTTAGCTACCTAATATCTTTTAGCCGCTTGATGTACTTTAACTACTTTCGTTTTAGATACCTACACATTAACAAGAAAACCTTTTCCGTGTTAGACATTGTTGTCATAGTTTTTCCTTCTTTACAGTCCACCCTACAGTACTTCCTGTAAAACATAAACGCACATCATCGAGCGAGAGAAAACGTTCATTACAGAAATGTCCCTGCTGCTTCATACAGTAAAGCAGCAGTCCAGAGGTTTTTCTCCGTAAATGTCCTACATATTCAGAAAAAAACACTTTATTCAAAACAAACAAACGTTAGCTCTTTATTTACACAAGTCTTTTTACGTGGAGATCCACTGATCCTTCATAGCTGCTGTTTCAGATAAGATCTGTGTCTTCTAATGGTTTTATTTAATGGACAAAGAGCGAGAGAGCTATCCCATGGTCCCATCTTCTGTGTTAAGTGCAGGTCGAGCGAGGTTCATCTCCAGCTGATCATCTTACAGAGAGAGAGAGAGAGAGAGAGGCCCCAGTCGGGCTCGGACGACCACAGACCTGCCTAAAAAAAAAAAAGCCTTTTGAATTCAGGCACAACATACTTTTAGAAATTAGCCTGTTAGCATCATTATGATCATTATTATGACACTGTGACTGTGTCATGAGTCAACTGAGAGAAATAAGAATGACCCAGAAAAAGACTGTAAATATGTTTCCTGCAGGAGATAAAACACACCCTTTGGATTCTACGTTCAAGTCCTTTGATATTTTGCTTATTTCTGCGTGTGATTTACTTTCAACAGATGTAGCCATGAGGAGCTGTTTTCATAACCAGCAACTTGCATATTGCAGCTAATTGACTGGAGTGTAAAAAATAATAAAATAAATCACAAAAAACAGAAAATTTTGTTCCTTTAAATCATTCAGCACTCATGTGAACATGTTGGCGTATTTTAGCCGCAGGTTGTGAAACCCAAATCCAGCCTGAATGGAGCTGGTATGAATTAATGAACGGCGTATGCGGCTCTCCTTTCTGCACACGGACGATGGTTAAGTCGATTTTGACAGGCAATTAGGAAAAAGGCCCGCAGAAATATTTTTCAAACAAAAGCTCTTGATAGCTTAAAGGCTGGTAAACCCAGGCCTCCTGCAGGACGGAGCCAGGTGGGCGGTTCAGGGAGGTGGAACGTGGTCGTCTGCGGTCAGAAACAGACCTCCAGGAGCCGGGAGATCTGAGCCAGGCCAAACCAAACACCGACACACGGGATTTTACTGTCATATGGGCAGGGGTGCAATGTAACTAAGTACACTACTTTTCTTTGACAGCTTCAGTAAAAGTATGCAAAACATGCGAAGAGCTTATAAAATATGATGTTTTGTTATAGATGAAAGTAACTGTACTATGCAGTATATACAAGCACAGTTGAACCGATTGGTTGATTAGTCGATAAGTCAACTGACAGAAAATATATTATTTTGATAATCATTTGCTACCCAGTGGCAAGAAACGTTTTTTGTAAAATATTTACTTCCTGTAACGAATTTTCTGAACGCCCGAGTGACTGAGATGTCTGATTTCAAGGACCGTGATTTGAAGTATCACATCCTGGATCAGAACCCTTGTCAGATACACCTTTACTCACCTGTGTGGCAGCACTGTAGCTGGGTGATACATAAATATTATTATATGAGGATATGTTATCTGAGATTTGCATTATTATAATATTGGGACATTTAAATTTCATCTTCTTCAGGTCTTAAAATCTGTTCAGGGGAAAACCTTTGTGGGTGTTCTAGCAGAGTAAAATGAGCATTGAATACGTCTTCATATACATAATTGCTTCCTGGTCTTTTTTGTGTGATCATATCTCTTGAAAGCACCAAAACATCATCATTTTTTGTCGATATTGCTCAGACAACACTTCTAACCTTTCTCATCTATCTCTCAAAAAGGGATTTGACCACGGATTGTGTGAGTTTTATCTTTGGGTGTGCCGAATGTTGACAGAAATCTGCAAATGCCCTGTGGAGGATCTGGACTCTCTCTGCTCCAGTTTTGTATTTTTGGAGTCTCTTGCCCCTGACATTTCTGTTTGACCATGAGCTCAGAACTGGAGCCGAAACAATTCAACACAACAAAGAAATACTCAGAGAAGGGCGTTTACGCTGATATCTTTTCCTCTGTTGAAATAACATTCTTGTTGAGTTGCTGAGAAAACCTCAACTGAAGCCTCCAGACGCTTTCCAGCAATCAGGCAGCAACATTAAACTGAGCCATCATCACTGCGGGTCTGAACCGTCTGAACACTTTGGGCTCAGAAACCGGCCAGCGAGTGCGTTCAGCTCCTGAAAACTGTAGAAAGCCTCGGACAGCAGGCGCCGCCGGCAGAGAAAGTACCTCAGCGAGTCCGTCTTTATCTCCACAAAGGAGAACAAACATCACGCTAATATCTCCAGAGACGTGATTGGAAGCCATGTCTGAAAAAGCATTTGAGGCCGGTGTTTCCTCCAGGTGACGTACTGCGGCCGTCTCAGCAGTCACCGCCTGGGAGTTTTAGTTTTCCAGCACTTCGGGTTCAGCAGGTAAATTGCACCTGGACACACACTCTGCATTTAAAGGGTGTATAAAAGAAAACAACGGCTTGAAGTCTGTCGCTGTCCTGAACTACAGTGGAAAAACATCCTTCTTTTAAGATTTGTGAAAATGCATTGTTGAGACGATCCAGTGGGTTTCTGAAGGGTTTAAATAGCCAAAAGTGTCGTATACACTGCAGCGTTGGGATAAAAAAAGACTCAGCCGGTCAATCCAGCCACTGAAGACGATGTGCAAAGTACTGTATGTTTACAGACGATGCTCTGATCTGTGTTTTGGGATTCTATAACTTAACGTGTTGTCAGATGTGGTCTGTACGACATGTGGTCTGACCAGGTCTGACCAGGTCTGACGTGTTTCTACTTGTCCTAAAAGGTTCACACTCGACGCCGGGTTGAAAAGCGTCCTGTCCAAGGGAGGGCCGAGACGCGATGAGTCGTGCGCTTACGTGGATCACGGCACTGGGTTGTTCACGTGAAAAGGGGCAGAAGACGTCGTGTGAGGAAGAGCTGAGAGACGTTCGAAACCCCGCCCACTGTCGCACAGCTGACGACACACTGCTTAAAGTGCGTTTCACAAAAGTTGGCGATTCGGCTGTCGGGTGAAATCACAAGCACTTCGTCTGAAGCATGCTGATGCTTTAAGCGGCTGACATCACCTGCTGACACCGGTGTTATCAAACGCGACACGCACCAGCGTCGGCCATCTGTCCAAATGCCAGAAACAACCTGCTCAACAACACTGTGTGTGTTGTTAAGGCCTAATAAATTTAAATGGCTGCGTTTATATAGCGCTTTTATCCAAAGCCTCTCATTCACACACACACACCGATGGCAGCGAGCTGCCATACAAGGCAGCCCAAGGACACTTCGGCATGTGGACAGCTGAGCTGAGAGCTGGGGATCGAACCGCCAACCCTGTGATCAGCAGACGACCCGCTCCACCTCCTGGTACATTCTGATGCTAATACTCAGATCTTTCACTTCAGTAAAAGTAGTAAAAACCACTCTGTTACAGGTAAAAGTATTAGCATCAATATACACTTCAAGTACCAAAAGTAAAAGTACTCTTTATGCATTAAGAATCGTATCTATATTACTGGATTATAATTATTGATGCATTAATGTGTTGCAGCTGCTGAAGGTGGAGCTCATAGTGTTATTGGGGAGTTTATCCTTATTCGACCGAGGCTCTGTCGTCTGCTCTGCAGATTTTAAAGCCCCTTGAGGCAGATTGGCGGTTTGTGATGTTGGGCTGAATAAATAAAACTGGCTAAATGATGATCTCAATCTGCAAAGTAGCTAAAGCGGAAAATATAATATAAAGAAATGTAGTGGAGTAAAAAGTACAACATTTCCCTCTCAAATGGAGTCAAGCAGAAGTAGACAGTAGCAGAAAAAGTAAAGTACCTCAAAATACTTCAGTACAGTACTTACATCACCACTGCTCTTACCTTTGTACTTTTACTTTAGTTAAATTCTGAACGCAGGACTTGTGTTTCTACATTGTGGGATTACTACTTTACTGAAGTAAAAGCTCTCAGTACTTCCTCCACCCCTCTGCTTCCCATCAGCCTCCCTGTTTTCATATATCAGGACACCTCACTTACATACGCAGCTTTCTGCAGCTTTCTGCAGCTTTTTGCTGTTCACACGCGGCAGAGAAACATTAAATCTGGGCAGCAGAGAGGCGACTGTGTGTGTTTGTCAGCTGCAGTGTGAACAGAGCTCGACTCTCGCAGGATCCACCAGCAGCCCGATCAGCACTCTGAGCCGTGGAGACGCCCGATGCCAAACAGATCAATGATGGTTCCTGTCTGGCCAGGCGGACGCTCCTTCTGGAGAACCAAGTCTTCCATCACAACATATTGAGGGCAACAAACCACCACCCATCACCCCCTCCCCTCCCTTCCCTCCCCCACAGAGAGGCAGAAAAGGGAAAATAGACTGCAGACAAAAGGCTGGCAGAGAAAACACTGCCGCTCGGCAGAAAAGACAGGATTTCAGTTGTGAACGGGGAAGTTCAGACGCAGCAACTGTCCCCAGAACGTCCCGTCACAGCCAGTTTATCCAGAGACGCAGTAAAGTTTCACATGACTAACGCTCGATATGAATTTCATAAGAAAAACCAACGCTGTGCTGCTGGTTTTTCTGCAGCTGTGGACGGTTTAGTTTCAGCTGGATGTGTTAAATATAATGACGTGTATTAGTCTCGACATTTCAAGTTAATTTACAGCAGATTAGAAACGATCAGACAGTAAAATGGTTTCTCAATCCGAATGGAAAAGGAAATAGTTTTTTTAAGCACTTGATTGGTTCAGTTATGTACTTGACATGTCTGAGACTAAAGGGTTAACATCAGTTTGCAGTAAATAAACTTGATATTAACACTGATTCATTTAAGGCATTTTAAACCATATTAAAATACTGAAAAACTTAGATTTTTAAGAAATATCATCAAGTATTATAGAAAGAGTAGGCCTGCGGTCTCTGTAAACTCTCCGTTTGTTGTTGTTATTGTGCATTTGATGAAGCTGAATAAAGTTCTGGTCATAAATCAAAAAAAGAAGAAGAAGCAAGAGAAAAAGTAGAAAAGGCACCAAAAATTATATATTTATTTCTGTAAATATATATTGGACATATATGAAAATATTGAAACATAAGTGGTACATATATACTGCATATGTGTTTGTGATATACTGTAAAAAATAATTTACATTTATGTTCATAAATCAGATTTCTGTACGTTTAAGATTATTATAGAGATGCTGCTACTGTATATTGGGGATAATTGAATATGTGAAAATGTTTATGACATAAATTAAATTGTCGCTATATTTCGATATGTATGTTTCTGATATTGGTGAGAGACAAATATCGACACGTGTGACTGTAGATCAGATTTTGTGTGGGATTTTTTGGTAGATTTATGCATAATAATGTCACTAAATTGTTTTGTTAGTGTTTGATTATGTAATTTGTATAAAATTAGATTTAGTGAGTTTTGGATTGTTTGGATGGAGAATCGTCAAAACTTTGCAGGTCATTTATTTATTCGTTTCTGCCTCTCAGAGCCCACAAACCGTCCTCTGAGAAGAAGGAAATGATATATTTTTATATAACTTATAACTTTATCACTTTATTTATTTATCTGTCGAGGCAGGAAACAGCAGCCGAAAGCCAGCGTGCTGCTGTCATTAATTACAGGCTGTATTAGTTAGACAACCTCGAGCGTATTAAATAAATATTAGTCTGATAAAATATTTCAAAGCGAACACGTATTATTACTGTAACTATGGGAATAAAGCTGCTAAAAAAAACTAAGGGATTTTAGTTCATCAGGTTATAAACTGTAACTTATTATTTGTACAATGAAATCATGCATAAGGCCTGAATATTGTAATGTGTATTTTTCTTATTTTGTTGCATTTTTAATTCTAAATAAACTGTTTACTGTCTGTTTCCTGCTGTACAGAGTCTCTGTGGATCCGCACTCTTATCATATATTAATCTCCTGCGATAATAGCACTGTTTAGTTCCCATTATCCAGTGAAAGAACAGATGTAACAGTAAATCTTTTCACAGGATATAAAACACAGAGCAACGGCAGCCCAGCGTGTCACAGCATTAATACATCTGTAACTTGTTCTGAACATTATGAACTATTCCATTTCCCCACTGTTATAATTATACTCCATTACAGTGAAGAATATACAACAGGAAGTCTATAGGAAGAAAAGCGTCAGCGCCTGCAGAGCGACCACCTTCTTTTCCTTTCAGGAAGGACAGAAATAAAGAGAAACTGCCCTTTAATAAAGAGCTGCATGCACCTGCAGCGGCAGAGAGCTGCGGAGACGCTGCCGACTCAAACCTGCCGTTTCACTTCACAAGAACAAAGCTCATAGCGGCGCAGAGAGGAAGAGGAAGAGGAAGAGGAAGGGAGACCTTACTGCATCAAACCATACAGCCGTGTGTGATTTCTGCTGTCCTCCGTGGCTTCCCGCCTTTACATCCACCGCATCACTGCCGACACTAAATAATCATCTGGTCAGTGTGAAGAATTATCAGCTGCAGATTTTACTTTATTAGCTTTTTTTAATTATTATATGTTTGGCTTATAGAATACAAAACAGACATATTCTTACAAATTACATATGTACACACACACACACATTAATATAAATGTCATTTTTAGGGGTTTGATCATACATCAGATTTGTTTTTAAAAGTTTTTTGTGGATTTTTTTTTTTTTTTGCCAAATTTTTCCTCATTCCCATCCTCATTTCCCGTTATAAGAATTACAAATTAAAATTTTAGACCTAAATTAGCAAATCGTGTGAAAATATAAAACATAACTGTGCAGGTATTTACCAGTCTGACAGTGGAGAAGTGTTGGCAATACATTCAGGCTGTTTTAAGGGATAAAATATATTTATATTTACATGATTGTAAGAAAATACAACCATAAAAGCTTACATTTTACATATGGAAATGTAAACAAAGCATATTCATGTTTTCATATGTGAAATATGATATTTCACGTAAAATGTCTCAAACCACATTTGTCTGTTAAGTTAATTCATCACATTTAATTTAATTCACATTTAAAATTGTTGTTGTTTTCACACGTGGAATATCTGAAAATCACACGTGCCTCTATGTGTGCACGTGGAGAAAAAAAAATGATATTTATCAGATGATAAACTCGTCACATTACATTTATTTATTTATTTATCCAAAGTGACTTACAATAAGTGCGTTCAACCACGTGGATACAACCGGAAAACCGCAAGAATCACGCAGGTACGTCAGCCTCATCAGACTCTGACGTCACGGCCGTCCCGTCAACTTTTCATGAGCTACAAAGAAAAACAGGTGTGTTTTCAGCGTTGTGACAGTGCGTTTCTCAGATAATCCAGTGGGTTGACAGAGTTTATAAGAAGCGGAGGAATTTTCTCAATTTATGCAGAAACTTAATCCTTCAGTTTGTCTAAAAAAATAATGTTTTTAATAACCAAATTTGGAGATACATGGTTTTCACTAGGCAGCGACAACATGCTTTTTTACAATTTAAGGCATAAACT
Organism: Siniperca chuatsi; assembly: GCF_020085105.1. Taxonomy (NCBI): domain Eukaryota; kingdom Metazoa; phylum Chordata; class Actinopteri; order Centrarchiformes; family Sinipercidae; genus Siniperca; species Siniperca chuatsi. The sequence continues at coordinate 28,062,042 of NC_058056.1, forward strand.
AAATCCATAATATGCTTGTTAACAAAAAATACAACATTTACTACTTTTTTTTTTTTACTTATAATAAAGTTTGAAAGAGTATTTTGAATGTTAAGACAACAAAATTCTGTGTAATGATGAGTTTTAAAATGCTGGAAAAACTGTGTATAAGTGCTTAAAATATCCTCTGTGTGTGTGTGTGTGTGTGTGTGTGTGTGTGTGTGCTTCGCCATATTGGTCACAGGATACACACTGAGCCCCGCTCAGCTAAAAATACACACATCAACACACCAGGCCTTGTTTAGCCATACAGTCTGCAAACACAACAACACAGAGACACAGATACAGACCAAACACACTCGGTCAGCCAGCAGAAAGCAGGCAGAGGCTGACGGACTCATATTACACCTCATTATATTTGCTGTTGGCTCGTCTGTGTCACGCTGACCGGCTGGTTTACCGCCGATCCTCTGTCTGACTTTTCTGTTTGAAAACTCTGACGCTAATCAGAGTTTCGAGTCCTCGCCCGTTTCGAATCAGACGAAAACTTCTTTTCATTATGGAAACACAAACTGGAGCTTCAGTAAGTAGCTGAAGGATGATGGACAGATCTAATGGTGCGAGGCAGATACTGATATTTTTATGTGCACTGCTGATGGCTGATATTTTACACTCCCATGTCTTCAAATTGGAACAATTTGCTTGCCAAAATGTGGAAAGCATTCAGTGTTTTTCTTTTTAAATTGATTTCTGTCAGGGTGGAAAAAAAACACTAACGAGGAAGCAAAAGTTTAGTTAAGATGAAGACTTTTATTCAGCTAGTGTTTTTGGTTAAGCAGCTAACGGTTTCATTAAAAGTTAGCTAATAGCTCAGAAGCAGTTTTACAGCTAATATATCAGGTTGGCAGCTAAACTGTTAAATGTTAGCTAATAGGTTAGCAAATGTTTGATTTGGGTTAGTTAACAACTTTAGTTTATAGGCTAATAGTTTGGTGTGTGTTAGCTTAGATTTTTATTTTAGCAGGTAACAGTTTGGTTCAGGTTAGCAGACAGTTTTAGCTTATTAGCTAACTGTTCAGATTAGCCAACAGTTTTAATTTATTAGCAAACAGTTTGGTTCAGGATAGCAGACAGTTTTAGCTTATTAGCTAACTGTTCAGATTAGCCAACAGTTTTAATTTATTAGCGAACACCAATAGGCTCACGCGACGCAGCATCGTGCGAATTTTTCGCTTTAGTTGAAACATTTTCGGATATTTGTGTCACCCGCCATGAATATGCGTCTATTCATGTCTTTGCTTTGATTTCGTATGTAATCGCGCTGCACGAAAACTTCCCTTCACATTTGATCTTAACTTACCTCCTTCCACAGGATGCTGAGATGATGAGAGTTGGGAAGTTGGAGCAGTTGAATATTGCATTTTTTTTTTTTTTTTTAAGGGGAGGACTTGACTCCTCCAAAAACAACTTTTAGATGTTTTCCTCATTACATATAAATCCTTTAATTTTCTTTGTCATCTACAACCAAACAAGCTGCAGGCATCACAGCTGAAGCTTCATATTTAATAAACGCGTCCCCACGCTGCGGCTTCAAACGGTCCTAGAGACGATCTCCGTGGAGGGAGCTGCATCTAATCCGTCTGAAGTTTATAATGAGGAACAACAGGAAGGTCAGAATGGACATAGTTCGTAAAATACCTGCCTCGAATCTCCAGGCGAACTCCCGAAGCCACATAAACGGTCCACGTTTCCGTTATTTATTACTCTATTGGATAGCAGGCTTGAGCTGTACTTTATTTTCTTTAGTTTGTCCTCTAGACCCTCATCTCACATAATCCCTCTATTCTTTCCTTTTTTTTTTTGTTATGTTATTTACTTATTTGCTATTTTATTTGTTTGTTTTAATTTTTTTACTCTTATTGCCTTTTTTTCCCACCTTGTATAGATATCTGCGTTGGCATGGAAGTAAAATATGCTGCTTCTTTTTTGTATTTGTTGGAAAACCCAACAAAAAGTTCAAGTTAAATTACTTAATTTAGAATATTTTGGCGGGAAGGCTGACTGTGGGCACACTGAGACGATGCTGATTAAATGTTTCGATGTTGTAAAAGTAACGCTTTTACAATGTTTATTCAATGACTGCTGTAAAAATGGTGATTTTTCAACCGTAGAGCAACCTTTCTGCCCACAACCCACTGCTGAATTCACCTCTGCTTTCTGGGAAATCACTGAAATGCGGACTGAGCTGAATCCTGGTCGTCGATTGGTCCGATTTGAGCGCCATTTCATATTTTTGACCAAACAGATTCAGAAGTTTGTTGTTTTTAAACGATTAAATCCTTAGGTTTTAAAAAAAAAAAGATCAGAGAAAGTAAATCTGAATTGTACAACTGTAAAACTACAGTACGGTTCTGTACCGACCTAAAACTGAGGCTTGAACGCGGACCATACCTGCCTCTCTAAGACCTGATCCAACTGAACCCAACTGGTGGCCTACTGCCAACTTGAAACCAGAAAACGCTGTATTTCATTTATTACTGACCGTTTTGCATACTGTATCTACTCTCAAAGCATCATACACATGGATGTGAACAACTGGCAAAGACTGACATTTCTTAATAAATTAGATTTGAAAATCCCCAAACCAGAACCAGACCCAAGTTTTGGCTCAGGTCGGGTCAGAAACTTTACCCTAAAAAGGCAAAACGTTGCTCTATATACCAGAAAAATCATAAATATTGCGTTTCGTTAGGCCCAACAGCCAATCAGAGAGCTCCTCACCACGATAGACGGCAACTACATGGTGCCGACCGTAACACCGCAAAAACTACAGCCCCAAAACACCAATTCACTATCTTTTTCCAGAGCTTTCAGTCACATCTCATGGTCCACACTGCCATGACAGCTGGGCTGTAGACCGTCTGCAGCTGAAAGCTCAATAAAAAGCTAGTAAGTTGAACTTATATCAGTGTTGTGTGTTTATAAAAAACACACATAAGCCTTCAATGCGTAACTTTCTTCAGTCTACAGCAGTTTAACTCCGAACGCAGTGCAGAAATGTATGCGCGAATAAGCTAACAGTTCCAGAGGAACGAGTTTAAATAACATTCAGCCGCTCTTCATCTGAAAGTGCCAAACTCGAGTTGGTGGCACAGATTGTTTCTGCAGAGTAAAACTCTTCTGCTGTCTACAGTGGAATAGGTACATTTAATTAAGTACTGTACTAAACTGCAATTTGGAGGTACTTGTACTTTACTTGAGTATTTAAATTTTATGCAGCGTTATACTTCTCCTGCACCACACTGTGGAAGCCAATATTGTGCTTTTTACTGCGCTACATTTATCTGACAACATTAGTTACTTGTTCCTTCAGATTTAGATTATTACTACAAAATATAAATCCACTAATAAATGATGCTGGATGAAGCTACCCAGCAGAATATAAAGTCATCACAATGAGCTCCACCTTCACCAGCTGCAACGTCACAGCGATGAACACATTAATGCATCAATAATTAGCATCCAATGCTACATGCTATTCTGAAAGATAATGAGCACTTTTGGTATCTTAAATATATTTCGATGCTAATACTTTTGTACTTTTTACTCAAGTGAGATTTTTTTTGCAGGACTTTTACTCGTAGCAGCTGGTTGCATGAGGAGAAACCGGCCTCTAATAAGATATCTGCGCGCTGCGAGTAGACGAAGTGCTGCTGCGAGCAGATTAAAAGGGAAGTGCTCGCCGCTGATCCGTCTCCGCTGATGCTCCATTGACGCAGAGCAGCGGAGCGCACAGAGATCAGCGGGCTTTTTAAAACAACAAAACCAAAGATCACACCAAGTTTAAGAAAATATTATTATGTCTTGTAATTGGCAGGACTGAACCGGGGGTCGGCTGAAGACAAGGAAGGAAGTTAGGAAAGAGGAAGGACGGGGGCAAATTGAGACGACACCACTTTGCACTTTGACAATCGGATTTGGTGAGTTTGTTTAACCTGACAGGCCCTCACTGAGCCGCCTGCTTTTACACACTCATTAAAACGATTATTCACGACCCGTCGAGTGTTTTCTTGCTCGTTCACATGAACCCCCACCACCACCACCACCACCACCCCCCCTCCCAAAACCTACCAACACACACACACAGTCCCACTCTCTGGCTGTTCCTTCATATTGATTTACTACGTCCTCTTTACTCAACACACGACTTCGCCTTCTGTACGCTGTGCCACAGTACATAATGTGTAAATACTGTGTTGCACATATCATATAGCAGTCTATCCCACGTCCTGCTCGATGTACCACAGCAGACTGTTTCCCAGATACTACGAGGGAGAAACGTACAAAACAATTGGCCCAAAAATAAGACGTCAAAATCCATTACATGCATTGCCAAAGACACAGAAACCAATTAAAAACTAAATAACCAACAAACATGTCGAACTTTTTCCCGTTACAGGCAAAGTCCGTGTTGACTACAGCACACGCAGCTGTTTGGTGGTTCAACTCTTCAGGTTATAAACGAGTTACCTGAGATACAGGTGGTCTTCGTCCCCGAGGTTCTCTTTCTCTGGGACAGTAAAAGCGAAACTTTCACTAAAGCACAAATCACACGTTTCTGTTTAAAGTCAGCTAAACGCTCACAGTGTAAAATCTTATCGTATCACGTGATCTCCATCAGCAGATGGCGTTTGCCCAGTTGTCACGGAGACGGTTATCACGTGACGTAAGTATGGAATTTTAGTCACGTGATAACAGGTGGTCAAGTACGACAGCTGAGCAGACTCCATGTGCTGATGAGGGCCGTGAGGTGTGGCTGAAAGCTCCGGACAACAAACAAGAAAGTGAAGGTCAAGAATGAATTCTGAAACTCCTTTGCTGTTTGATGAAATATGAATTTGTAGCAACAGTATGAAAGGTGCTGTTGCTACTTTCAGTCGAATTTAAAACGCTCTCTGCGCTGCATCAAAGGAATGCACTTACTGAAAAAATATAGCAGGGTATTTTGCTTCGTTGCAGCAATTTAAATTTAAATACCTGCACGTTTTGTCGTATATTATCCTACTTACACCTTCAAAATATAAAAATATATCCATTTATCAGTGTGTGGCGAAGGCATAAATAAGATATAATCCATGTTTTATTCTATTTTTAATGCTGTTAAAGACTCAAGAACAAAACAAAAATGACAGATTCACAGCCGGACAGGTGGAGGGACGTTCTCACAGCCTTTAACTCCAGCTGGCACAGATGTACATCACAGATATTTATTAAAGATGCATCGATCACAAAGCGGACGTGTCGGAAACCGCGCAGCAGCAGTTTTGTTTTTTACGTGGAATACCCTGTTCTTGTTTTCTGATTCAAACCGTTACGTCAAACGTCACGTGGCGGAGTTTATCAGAGGCCATGCTGACGGGATATAAACGTGCAGTTTTCGGTTCCTCCCGCAGGTTTCGGAGCTCCTGAACAGGCTCGCAGCCTCCTGCAGGAAGGAGGTACTCGTTACTCTGCGATCATTTGTACGATTCTTTTGGGAAACGCCTCTTAAGCTTAAAAAAAGGTTCGTATTTTTACAACAAGTCGGAGAACCTGACGTTTATCTTCGCATGAATGATGCGTGCGCAGTTACAGTGAGATCCTGACTCCAGCCGCGCGCGTCATGTGACCCTGCCGTCAGGACGCAGGTCCGAGGCTCAGGGACGCTGTGACCGGAGACGTTTATACAAACATGTCATATTTCAAATCTGCGTTAACACACAAACACAAACAATGTTAACCGAACACTTCTGTGTGTGTGTGTGCATGTGCGTGTGCGCGCGTGTGTTTGTGTGTGCGTGTCTAGCAGTCAAACTGCTGCAGGAACCCCAGGCCTCATCTGGACCAATCAAATCCAGATTAGCTGTTTAAAGCAGAAAGGAAAACATTCCCGATCTTAATCGTCGTTGATCGACAGCCGGCCTGACGAGGCTGAAGAAAATAATGGAGACTTCTTACACACACACACACACACACACACAGCGTCTCACCATACACTAATCCTAATTATTTTTCGGTATTTATATCCCGCTCTTTGGCCTCAATCAGCTTTTTTCCCACTCTGAGGTCACATGGCAGCAGCAGGTTTAACCGACCACTACGACTGGTTAAACGCCAGTAAGACCAGTTCAACTTTAAGAGCCTGTGGGCCAGATAAGTTCTCATGACCGAGCCCAGGTTCAGTGAGACTGCGTTGATCTCTGAGGGGAAAACTGAGCAGTTTGAATCTGCAGATATCCGCAGGGTTCAGATTCGCTGCTTGTTACTGCGTTTCACACCAGATCTCACAGGAAATTTGTATTAATTTACACCAGAATCATTTTTATTTTGGGTTTTTTACAGTAACAGAAGTGAAACACTGACCCGAAACCTTGACGTGACCTGGATCCCAGTGGACGGAGCTGAAAGTTGAGGCAGACGGGGGGACAAATATTTGAAAAATAAACTCTAAATTATACGTTTCGGGCGCTTTTTTAGGAACAAAGAGTCGAAGTTTTTGTAGTTTTTACAGCCGTGCGTAGGAACCGGAGTTTGATGAAACTTTATTGATCTCTGCGTTGCTGAAACTTGACAGTTACACCAGGAAACAGCGACAGGATTCAGCAGAGAAACAAAAGCAAATATTATAAAAGGTATTATTACCTGCTGATGAAGACCATGTGACATGATCGAAAGCAGCTACTAAATGAACCTCGTGGCGAGAACTGTTGTTGTTTCTGAGCCTCAGACTTACTGACGGTTTTACAGCACACAGAGCCGATCAATTAATGAATTCAATGTTAATTAATGATTAACAGCTGCTGGAGTTAGTGGGGACACTGGGAGCTGAAGCACCAGTGCTGTTGCTATGGTTACCTGCGGTTTAACATACCACCTGTTAAACGCAGCGTTGACCTGAACCACTGCGTGTTTGAGGCGACGCCTGCCGATCAGAAGTGTGTGTGTGTGTGTTATGACTGTCGGGACTTCAAACGTTTCCTGGTGGAAAGTAACCGAGTGCATTTACTCGAGTACGCGCTCAGCGCGAGCCTTTTCTCCTCACGCCACTTCCTGCTTCCACTCCGCCACGTCTCGGATAACGCTGGACTTTTTACCTCACTGCAATACATCTGACGGCTTTAGTCACTAATTAAGATTTTACACACGAAACACATAAAGAGATTATAAAACATGATGTTTTAACAGTTTATACAAGTTCAGCTGAAACGATTAATCGATTAGTCGACTGACAGGAAATGAATCAGCAGCTGTTTTGACGTTTGAAGTCGTTTCTCCTGTAAATCCCTTCCTGGCTGCAGCTGCTCAGATGTGCAGATCTGCTGCTTTTCCTCTGAACGACTGTAATAACTGTGATGTTTGTTAATAACGTCGAGCTTCGGACTGTCGGTCGGACACGACGACACGCTGAAGGCGTCGCTTTGGGCTCTGGGTCGTCGTGACGGCGTTTCTCACCGTTTTCACCAGTTTTCCAAACCGATCGATCGATCGACGGATCGACGGAGAAAAGAATCAGCAGATGGATCCAGAATGAAAAGCATCATCAGCTGCAGTCCGATACAAACCGGTTCAACATGAGCTCCAGCTCCACCAGCTGCAGCAGCAACATCCTGCTTTACATTAATGCACGAGGAATAATAACCTGATGATAGAATATATAACAGCACAGCAGCCACAGGGACGCTGCACTGCTTTAATGCAGTGTTTTCAGTTTGTGTTAGTACTTTTACTGCAGTAACGGCTCCGAGTACTTCCTGCAGCGCTGAATATCAGTTTGCATTATTACAGTGTGTGTCGGGGTGGAGACACGAGCCACGCCCGTTTTAAAGGAAGAGGTGCGTTTTTAAAGTGTTACTGCGGTGATTTATTAAAACACTTCGATAAAAGCTGTGCAGGGAAAGGGTTCAGCTGACTTTAAGTCCCTGCATGAAACACTTCCCAGAATGCAACTTGGTAGCATCTTTAAACCGGAGGTGTCCATCACCTGGGGGGCCCCCGGACTGGCCCTCGCAGCCGTCACACAGGTGCAGTTTTAGCAGTTTGCTAAATATTAAACTTGAAATAACGAGCTCCGATTTTGCAGCGCAGCTAGAAAATGAAGAGATTAGTTTAAAATACGTTCGCAGGCCAGACGTGACAATAAGTTCTACACATGCAGGAAGACAGATGGAAATGTCTCGCGGTGCGAGGGAGTCACTGGAAAGATTGATTGATTGATTATTGATTCATTTTGTTTGTGCATGTGGGAATATTTACTACTAAAGGGGAATATTAACAGACACGATGAAGCCCTGGAAGTATCAGTCTGGTGTTTTTCTACATCTTTCTTATTGCAGCGCGTCGGTCCGTCTGACTTCCTGTCTGCGGCGCTCAGCTGCGAGCCCATTGGTTCCTGCGGAGGACGTAAATCCTTAAAGACACGGACGTATATAGTTTGACGTCTAAAGAGGCTCGGTAATTCCCTCAAACAGCTGCTCGCTGTAGCTTTTAATCAAACAAACAGGAGGAAATAATGTGTTTTTAATAGACGACGGTGGAGCTCCGCAGCTCCGTCAGGCTGTGATTCACACACACACACACACACACACACACACACACACACACCTGTCAGCAGATACGTTCACTGCTGGTTTCAGTACATTTATGGGATTTGTCATGAGAAAATAAAATAAGAGTTATACTTTAAGCTAGGTCCTGTGTTGAAATCTAGTTTCATAATTTAACCTGATACTGTGTCCACATACTCCAGATGTATTTCACTTTAATTACCACAAACCTCATGGCAACTGTTAGTGCTGCCCCTTTCATTTCATTATCTGAGCTGTATTTATAAATGTGTGTGCTTTTATTACGTAACTAAAGCTGTAAAAAATCAAAACAGGCTGCCACACACACACACACAGGGAGTTTGTAATAATAATAATAATAATTAATAATAATAATAATAATAATAATAATAATTCCATATATTTTCCATTTAATAAAAAAGTTTCCAATATTCTGTTGTTTAAAATGTTTAGTCACATGACCGTGACAACACTAAAACAACACGTTTCGTTTATTTGTTATTTTATTACGTCATTATTAATGTGGTTATATGGTGCCGTGACGTTGCCAGTGACGTCTGTGATTTCTGCAGGAGCCCTGTCCTGCGGACTGAGGAACACCTGCAGACACTACTCAGGGCTGGAAAAGTCACGCAGGGGTGTTTTTATCTACACTTAATATTAAATAAATAAATAAATAAATAATAATAAAAATTAAAAAAGAGGTTAGAAATTTAAAGCAGTTTGTAGTAAACCCGAAACGGCACGAGCTTTATTTTACTGGCAAGTGTGATCTATAAATAAATAAATTAATTAACCTCAGTTTGGGTTTTTCATATTTTTCATATATGGGTTTTATATTTTTTACAGCTGTTATGACGAGCAGGAGGCAGCACGCGGCCAACGCAGCAGCCAATCAGCTGCGTCAAAGCAAACGTAAACACACATCCTGCAGGCGGGAGGCTGAATTCGGTAACGGGAGGCGGCGGCGGCTGTGAGGCAGGAACGGCCTCCGCGCACTGCGGCCTTTGCAGTGTGTGCGTCCCTTTCTCCCTGCACCGGGAGCACCGGGAGCGCGGCGGCCCTGCACCGGGAGCACCGGGAGCACCGGGAGCACCGGGAGCGCGGCGGCCCTGCACCGGGAGCACCGGGAGCGCGCTTCAGCGGGGCCAAAACGCGGAGTTAAAAAGCCTGCGGCTGGCTCTGGACGCCACGTGCTTCCGGGCACACACCTCAGGTGTCACTGATCCACGTCACGTCACTGACAAGGTCACGTGGTGTTGCATCAGACGGTAAAATAAATAAAAGCCGACACACACACACACACACACACACACCATCAGGCTGCGTTTCTCCCTCTTTTCTCTAAAACCTAAATAACAACAATAATAACAATAACAATAATAATAATATTTACTTACCAGAATATTTTGTTTTTATTTTTATAACTTTTAATTATTAATCCTGTTTTTTTTTCCAATCAAAGGCGACACACGAATCAATAAAACCCGAACACTTTGAACCGGTTTGTGTCGGCCTGCAGCTGCTGATGCTTTTCTCCATCGATCAATCGATCGATCGGTCGATCGATCGGTCGATGGGTTTGGAAAACTCGTGAAAACAGTGAGAAACGCCAGTCCAAAGCTCGACGTTATTAACAAACATTATAATAATTATAATTATAATTATTATAATTGAAAGAAAAGACTCTGTTCCTCATACCTGCACTTCCTCTCAATAAGCAGCATCAGGTAGAAAGCAGCAACCGATTAATTCCATCCATCCATCCATCCATTTTCTACCGCTTGGTCCCCGTTAGAAAGCAGCCTATCCCAGTGACTTCGGGCCTTAGGCAGGGTTGGACAGTTCATTCATCATAAAAAATTTAGAGTTATCAATTAACCTACAAATGTTTGGACGGCAAATAAGAGAGATTGTGTGATGTTGGACAAGCTGTAATTGAAAGCTGTGAACAGGAGGAGGTCCGGGGCCCCTGGAGGTCTGGGGCCCCGGGGCAGCTCCCGATAATCAGACCTCGACTGTAGAGAATAAATTACATTCTGTGAATTAAATCCTAATTTGTATATTAAAGAAAACAGTATTTTATTAGACTCTAAAATTAAAAAAATATATATATATATTTATTTTTTTTTATTTGTGCTGAATTGACAGAAAATTATTCACCAACAATTTTCATAATTGATTAAATCGTTTCAGTCATTTAAAAAACACAACATCTGTTCTGGTGTCAGTTTCTGTCAGTAAACTGAATAATTTGGGTTTTACAGATCAAATGATTCATCGATTAAAAAAAAAAAATCATCAATAATGAAAGTAATCATCAGCTGCAGTTCCTTTCAACTGTAAAACGCAATCGTTAGGACTCGTCTACAGCGACATCTATCTGCAGTACCACTGCTGTTCCAGGAAGTAGTCTGGTCCGGCGTCTGCCCTGAACTGACCCAGACCTGCAGAGACTCGACCGGGTTCTTTCAGCTGACCTTTGACCCAGAAGATTTAACCCTCCACGCCCTCCAACAGCCAATCACTGCAGCCGCCCGAAGAACCCACATCTCCGCCAGTCCGCCCCCGAGATATTAAAGACCGAGAGAGTTCGTGTTCCAGAACCGTCAGCTTTGTGTTAAATCCTACGAGAGCTGACAAATGTCTGACTACTTCCTGCTCCGCCGCCGAACCGATCTTCTGTTCACTTTTCGTTTCGGTTCCGGTTTTTGAGTCGGATTTTGTTTTTACTGACTTTGAAAAAAGAAACGTCCCGGCCTGAGGCCTCACAGGCTCCCTTTGGTGTAAACAGCAACCAGTTTCACGTGAAATCAGGTTCAAAACACTTCAGCTGCGTGTGACCAGATGTCAGCATTCAGCCAGTCGGTCAGTAAACCAGACTGCACTCAAACCTCGGCCGTTTTTCCACTTCAGTGAAGGAGGACGCCAGTGAAAGGGATCCTTTAAAGGGGGGGGGGGGCTACAGTGAACTAATGTTATACTTCCAAAACGTCGGAAACTCACACAAATATGAAAGAGCATTGTCAGAACGTGAGAGGCAGTGGAGATATCCTGACTTTTAGTCCGAACGTGCCAGATCCTACATTTCCCACAATGCAACTGGATAGCGACTTTCAGATCAGAGCCTCCCTGCTGGTAAACAGCCACGCCGACTGCACGCGAGACATCAGTCGTCTCCGAGACAGACCGAGGAGGACGAAGCAGACGAGTTACCTGAACTTTGTGTGTTAAAACGGCGGATTTGTCCTTTAAAATCACCGGCGAGCTGCTTCCGAACTGCCAACGCGAGCACGTAAAATACACCGATTCAGAGTTTTCTCCAGAGAAGGTCCGGGAGCACCGAGGGAAACTACATTTCTCCACCGAAGCTTCGGTTTAGGTCGAAATCTGCTGTTTATCAGTGCGACTGTCTGTGTCCTCATTAACTGCCTTGTGTTGTTTTTAACCCAAAATGAATTTTCCGTATATAAAGTTCACAGTTAACCCGCTGCATCACATGATCTGAGAAGTATTCAGATCATTTTCACGACGTGTCCTGATGTAGTTTTACAGATCTGGACTGTTGTTCCGGTTAGACTTTTATTTTGAAACAGGCTTGTGTGTGTTTTGTTTTCATTTTGTGTAACTTCCTGTCTGTGCGGAGCAACACTGATGATGTCACACTCGCCGCACGACCAACCCAAACAAAGTTTGGGCGAAACTCTCCGCTGAAAACCGAGTTTGGCCCGGCTCAGAGAGTTTGAGGCTGGTATCAGCAGGTAGTTTCTAAAGGCTTCAGTTTGGGGCCAGAAAAACTATTTTTCTTCTTTCAGTAATCATTTTAAAACTCGTCTCGTATGTTTTTGTGTCACGCGGAGCCAAAAGACACTGACGTCCTTCATCCTGCTGCAGCGTCTTCGCAATCCAACGGCTCGGAGCCAAAACACGAGTTACTTTAACGGCCCCTGAAGCATCTCTGACCCGCTGGCCGAGCCGACGCAGTCCGCCACCTGACGAAACATCGGGTCGTTTTGGAATAACCGCGTGACGTCGGCCTGGTCACCAAACTGCACTGTTTCCCCCTCTTCAGATTTCACTTCGCCTGCTCTGAAATTGTCACGAGAAACATTTGAACCCGTTTCGTTAGCGAGAAAAAGCGGCGACAAAAATCGCAGATGACGGCAACAAAAAGGCAGTGATGGCCGCGTTAGTCCTCGTTTAAAGGACCGATTTAATGCCTCACTCCGAAAAGTTGGAAACTGGCGAGACGCAAATACGAGAAATAACAAAACGTGGCCGACAGTCAGACTGAAACAAATTAACCTTCTTCTTAAACGTGAGACGCGAGTTTAAACTTAAAGACGCCACATTCACCCAACTGCTGGACTTTAGTACCGCTCTGAGGTACTTGTGCTTCACTTGAGTATTTCCGTTTCCTGCTACGTCTCAGAGGGGAATATTTGGACTTTTTACTGCATTTTTCTGATAACTTTAGTAACTTTGCAGATTCAGATTATTAACACAAAATATAATCAACTAATAAGTTGTGTGTTATTATAGATTACTGTGAAATAAGCAGTTAAAATGAGCTGAACACATAATAATTAGAATCCAGTAATTTATATATGATTCTGCATAACGAGCACTTGTTGATGTTAAAACTTTTGTTCTTTCAGTTAAGAAACATTTTGAACGCAGGACTTTTACTCGTAGCGTATTTGTACACGTGGTATCACTACTTTTACTGAAGTAAAAGATCTGAGCACTTCCTCCAAAGAAAGAAAGAAAGAATATCTCGACTTCCTCCCCCCCTCCTCCCCCCCCTCCCCCCCGTGTCCTTCTGTTGCTTCTTTTGTCTTTTGACTGCTGGTCACCCCATTTAACATGGGGCAGATAGCATCAGGCTGACAGATATTGGGTTCCCCGGCAGCTCCATTGTTGGGGGGTGAGGAAGGGTGAGGGGGGTGAGGGTGTGTCGGGGGTGGGGGTTCTTGCGTTACAGTAGGAGTCGTTTAACTCGCGGCCTTCTTTTAGGAAACGAACAAATTGCTGCTGAAAGTCTGTCTTTGTTGTTTGGGCGGGCTGATCCCAGAGCAGCCGAGGCCTCCAGCAACAAACGGCCCTCAGAGCCGAAACACAGACCTCAGATCAGATCCGTTCAGTCCAACATGTCGGTGCCAAAAAAAAAAACTCACTTTATTCACAGTTTTCTTCTTGAAAGACGCTGAAACACTGAAACTCTCCACTTTTAAGACTTTCACCGCCAGAAACATCTTTATTAGTTTTCAGTTTGGTGCCAAAACATTCAAAGCTTTCCAAGTTCGAAGGGTTTTCCTTCCTGTGAGCGTCCCTAAAGCTGGACTCACGGCCTCGTCGGACACTAAACGTCTCCGCCGAGATCCTGGTTCGGATGCTAGTTCGGGGTTTCGGTTTCTGAAATCTGGACCGTCTGCCAGAAATATTGGGAACATTTTCGAGCCGCAGATCCGACGGTTTCCTCTGAACCGGAGCATCGTGGGATGATCTGGGTTTCATCGGCAGTAGCATGCACGTGTTCTGCTTTTATTTCAGTTTGGTGCCAAAAACATCAAAGATTTTAGAGTTTTCTTCTTTTGAACGCCTTTAAAACTGGATTTAGAGCCCAACCGGACAAAAAGAAACTGCATCAAAATGCTGCTTTTGACCAGAGTGGGTTTCTGAAACCTGAAACTGATATTTTTTAAGAGGAATTTCAGTTTGTTTGGGTTTTTTTCTCCAATTTGGTGCCGAAAAATCCAAAGACTTCAGAGTCTTCGTCCTCTCAGGGCCTCTGAAACTGGACTTAAAGCATCACAGGACGCTGAAACCAGGTTCGGACTCATTCCGGTCTCTGAGGCCTCGACAGTTCTCATCACAAACATTCAGTTTGTCACTTCGGTTTAGCTTCTGAAACTGGATTAGAGAATCCTGGTTCGGACCACTTTGGTTCCTGAGGCCCGATGCGAGTATCTTTAAGACAAATTAAAGGGGTTTTTCTTTTTGTTAAGAGGATCTACAGAATCACTAAAAGGGTCAAATCCCAGTTTGGACTGATTTGGGATTTTAGACCAGCACCAGGATTCCTCAATAACATGCAATTCTTTTTTAATTTTCCACTTTAGTGTCATAAAATGGAGGTCTGGGAGTTTTGAGAGCCTGTGAAACTGGATTTAGAGCATCCTTTGGACCCATTTGGGTTTTTAACGCCGACGTATTTACTGATCGCATTGTTCTGGTGGTTTTCAGGATCAAAAGGTTTTATTATTCAGAGGCCGGAAAGTCTCAAATGAAACACTGAGTCTGGATCTTTGAAGGTGGTGATCAGATATCGTATTCAATCATCTTCTAAATTTTTATTCATTTGGTGCCAAATGATGTTACATATTCAGTTTCTTCTTGTGAGGACAGAACAGCAGAACTGAAACTCTGCTGACGGTTTGAGACGTTTCTGCTTAAAAATGCTGATCTGCAAATATTCTGCTGGTCAGAGAGGAGAGGCACAAAATTAAAGTTTTCCATTCAAGTCGAGCATTTAGAGCATCGCTGGACAATAAAAACCGACAGCACGCAGTTACCTTTTAAATATATTATTAAATATTTCATCCCACAGTTTTGTTCTCGTCTGTATAAAAAGCCTCTGGAGACGTGTGACGGTGCGAAGTCAGACACTAAAACTCACTGAAACCCCAGTTTCCTTTTAACAAGAAAACATCTGTGAGAGCATTTCGAACACTGTGGGACAACAAAGGTCTCGAATGAAACCCCACATTTGGACGTTTGAAGACAATGGTCAGATTATTTATTTAGATTTTCCAACTCGGAGTGATTTCTTTCAGACTCTGCTGCCTGTCAGAGCAGGAAAAGCCTCCACTAAACTCTGGTTTATTTACTGCGACGCATTTCAGACTGGTTCAGAGTTTTATTCCACTGCAGTCACAACGATCATTTACCTTTCAAACTGAAACAGGACTCCGAGCATCCTGGGAAACTAAAAGGCTTCACTGAAAGACAGATTTGATATCAATACTTTGAAAATCACCAATAACGTCCAGCTCCGATTTTAATTGTTCAAGTTTTGGGTCGAAACATTTAAATATTCCGTTTTTACCTTAGTGTCTGGTTTGGACTGATATCGGCCCTTGAAGGCCCTGAACTGAGACCCTGGAGAGGACAGATGTGGCCTTAAACACAGATGTGTTTACATCATGTCTGAAAAATCCAACGTGGTGCCAAACAACTCTAATTATTTAGAGATTCCTCTAAGTTCCACTGAAACAGCATGAAAGCCTGACGCCAGTCTGAGATCCTGGTTCGGATGCTAGTTCAGGGTTTCGGTTTCTGAAATCTGCAGCCACAAGTCCAGCTGGACAGTCTGCCAGAAATATTGGGAACATTTTCGAGCCACAGATTCGACGGTTTCCTCTGAACCGGAGCCCCGGAGCATCATGGGAAACTGAGCCCAAACAAAGAGCTGCTGATGACGGAAAGCAGCAGATCCAGACTTCAGCTGCTGCGATGAGACGAAGCTCCATCGGATCACTCCGGTACAGAGAGACCGAGAGTCATTTCGATCGCACTGAAACAGAACCGGGAGGATCCGGAACCATCTGCGCCTCAGAAACCCTGAACAGCCGCTGCCCTGATCCCCAATAGAAACACAAACATCCTCATCACATCATCATTATTATTATTATTATTATTATTATTATTATCATCATCATCATCTCATTAGAGTTTCAGTGTGTGCTCCTCTGACTGCAGACTCACACACCTGCAGACAGGAGGTCTGACCTCTGACCTCTGACCCCAGCAGCCCTGCGCGTTAAAGTCTCCACAGTTTGATGTTGATTTCAGCCAAATTAAAGCTCTTATTTTGTATTTTTAGGGGTTTCCTGTGCCGGCTTTAACAGGAAACGGTGAAGGTGTCGGTGTGTTTGCAGGTTTGACCTTTGACCTGCAGACAGAAGATAACAGCTTCGCAGAGCTCGCGCTGATTTGCTCCGAAATAAAGATGAGAGACAAACAAAACCAATTTCAGATTTTCCCAAAATCAAATGAAAATAATCGAAAATGTTTCACAGCCTGTTTCCGCCACTTTCACGCGCACCTGCACGTGAATTATGGATCAAATTTACTCTCAACAGCCGGATGAGACAGAAACGAGCGGAGAAACCGGGAAACGAAGCGCGACGTTTTCTGACAAAATGAGGAAACAAACCGCTTCTCTGGAGATCAGAGAGGGAGAGCTGCAGCTGCATCCAGAGACCAGCAGACACACACACTGAGCAGCTTCTGGAAACTTCAACAGGTGAACTAAACACCAAATATTTCTGCTAAAGCACAGAGACGCGCAGCCAAACAGGCCGAAGCCGCAGGAAGCGCGCAGATCTCCGGGGGGGGGGGGGTTCAGCAGATCCGAACCACCCAGCTGACGCCACCACACTGAAAACACTGAAAACACTGCAGACACTGCAGACACGGCCACATTTCCATTTACAGGTTTCTGTAAGAAAAGACATTTCATCTGATCCGAGGAGGAATCTGTGAGAAGCACAACAGCTGCACCAAAACATTCAAATCCGGATCAAAGCAGCTCCTGAAAACACGAAGCGTCTCATTTCCACACTTTACAGATGCAGGAAACACGCGCAAGCTCAGATCCAGCCTTTACATTTCAGCTGTTTTCTAACAGTTTCGATTTTATGTGTAAAAACAAACCAGTGAAAGTTTAATGAGGCGAGAAGCAAACAAACCCACACTCACAGAGCGCAGAGGCTCAGGGAGTTTTTAAAAATTCTGCAAGTTTAAGGAATTCACTTGACTGGCTGCATCACAGTTCAGGTTTGCGGTTTCAAATCAAACCAGAAAGTGAAGTGGAGCAAATAAAACCAACCAGCTGCAGCAGAAAACACGAGCAACGTGGGAAACCAGAAACGCAACAGAGCAAAAAGGTGAAAAATGTGCAGATTCAAAGCAACTGAAGCAAACACCCCCATGCAGAACACAGCAGCAGCACCGGAGCAGCACCGGCATCCCCGAGCAACAGGAAGCAGCGAGCAGTGCAGATCTGGAAGGTCTGAGGAAGACATGTCTGCTGTTTTCAAACACACTTCGAGATTCATCTGTAAAAACAAAACCACACAAGCGGCATCAAAAAAACAAAAACACAAAACAAAACACTGAAATGCGGCTCGCAGCAGCCGCGGAGAGATCTGAACACAGATGAAGTGAAGGAAAAGCACACTGGAGCTGATCCAAACTGCCCGCAGAGCCAAAACAACACCAACGCTCAGCAAAATCTGACTTTCAGCTCAGAGAAATACACAAAACCTGCGAGTTTAAGGAAGAAAAGTTGAAGGTTTGAGCCGTGAAGCGACACCAGCAGCTTCTGAAACAGACATGAAGAACGAACAGAAAACACCTTCACTTCGGACACAAATCTGCAACTTTCAGGAGGACATTTCACCTGTTTGCGGCACAGTTTGAGGTTTGAGGTGTAAAAATCAAACCAGTCGAGACAACTGCGCCACAAACCGTTTACACCGGGGCGCAGCAGCATCACAGCGAACTCCTCTGATGTCCAAACGGCACATTTCAGGATGTTCGGGGTGATTTGTGCACAGAAACGCGCAGCAAAGCGCGGAGGGAGACCCGGAGGCCGCAGCGCCTCACGTTTCACTGTTCAGGCGGAGGCAGTGTCACAGAGTCAGTCAGGCTTCAGCAGCCTGAACGCGACCTCTGGTTGCAGCATTTGACACAGTTTTTCCACCCAGACGCGCGTAAATCTTCACGCGTAAAAGCTTTACGCACACGCGCATTTTCCACCGTGTGCGTAAACAACAACAAGCAAAAGTCCCCAAAACGTGAACAGAAGACACTCATGTGGAATATTAAAAAACAAAAAAAAAAAAAAACTCAAAGCTCTGTTGATGTTTTGTTGCTGGAATTAAAATCTCGGCCGGTGAATTCTGACCGTCTGCTCCCGTTCAAAGCATTCAAATATCAACTTCACATCCGGAAAGCTGTGTAGTGAAGAATCGCATTAACAAAACCCCAAATTTAAGCTCAAAGCCAAGAAAAGCAGGAATTTTTACTCTGGAACCTAAACAGAAAGATTTAAAAAATATATATATATATAAGAACTAAATGTAATCTTTGTTGCGTTCAGGTACCTGGTGATAAAAACAGTGACAACACGGAGTAAAAAAGACAAAGGGATTTGCGTTAGTTATGAATGTAACCTATTCTTTTATTTTTATTTTTTTATGATTAAAACATTTTTTTTTTTTTTTAACTTCTGTAAGCGACAAACACGGGAATAAGAATAAGACCACAATAGTATCACAACCATGAAAAATTGTTTTTAGAGACGACAATTAAAGGACAATCATTCCAAGTAGCGTTAGATAATGAGGCATTTTTTTCTTCTGTCAAACAAACGGGTTTTTACATTGTTCTTCTTTGTCGAAAAGAAGAAAAAACCCTCAAATTCAAATTACAAATAGACATTTTTTTTCTTTTACTAATTATACAAAAAAAATAAAAGAAGAAGCGTGAACGTCCGTTTTTATCGGCGCTCACGTTTACAGTCAAAGAAAGCACATCACAGGCTGCCACCGCGGAAAACATCCATCCAACAAACGAGACATTTGCGCTCAAAATTCAGCCTTAAAATCTGAATTTATTCAGAAAGAGAAGATGGAAATTTACACTGTTTCCAACGCAGTTTAACATTTGATTTAAAACGAGGCGGATTAAGGCAAGATGCCTCCAGCTGCACCAACAAACATTCGTTGAAAAAAAAAAAAATTTAAATCGGCGTTACCAAACCCCATTCAAATTTTCGCTAATTTAACAAAAAGGTTCCAAAAACTGCGATAAAAAATCTCGTTTAAATGGACATTTTCTGCAGTGAAGGAGGCGCCATTTGCCCCTTTATTCATTCACTCACGCATTCATTCATTCACTCACTCATTAATTCCTACTACATCAGGCCTCTGTTAGCTGAATACTGACTCTAAATGTCCTAAAAACCCGATTCTTTGGTCTATAAAAAGTACATTAACAGTTTTTAAACTGGGAAATGAATGAATGGAGAAACAGCCTCGGGACTTTAACGGCGGGAGCCGGAGTCGCTTTAAAACACACACACACACACACACACACACATTTCACTGTATAGAAAATAAAACAAATTAGTGTTTAAATTTTGTAAAATAAAATCATTCTCCGCCGCTTCTTTTCTAACCCGCATGATACCTGATAATACTGCAAACATGCGGGCAAACCGGCTATTAGAGATATTATTATTACCTTTTTTAAATCTCAAAATTAGACAAAACTATTTTAAATACACATTCTATAAAAAGTAATGCCTCCAACAACAACAACAGAAAAAAATCAGCTCTCATCATTCTCTCTGGGTTTTTTTTTTTGTTTGTTTTTTTTAGCTCAGATCACATTGCACGTCGCTGACTGACAGAACTATACAGAGACAAACCCCGGACACTTATAGTCACAGACATTATGTACACAGAAATTAAAACTGCAGGAGAAGATGGAGCAGAAGAAGAAGAAGGAGAAGGAGAAGAAGAAGAAGAAGCGATAATAATAATAATATTAAAAAATACCTGGAAACGTCAGGGCTGCTTTCTGTGAGTGTTTCTCTGCTGCTCTTTTTTGTTTTGCAGTTTAAGTCTCTCCTCTTTTTTCTATAGTAGGTAGTTTATAATAATTTTGTAATTTTTTTTTTTACAATGTAAATGTTCAGTGTAAAATGTTCGACTTACAGTTCCAGTCAGTTTAAGATTTTCACTTCTTCAGGGGTGGGGGGAGGATGGGGAGGATGGATGGAGAGGTGAGGTAAGGTGGAGGGGTGAGGCTGGGGGTGAGGGTTTGGGGGTGTTAGTGTATAAGCGGGTTGGAGGTCGACCCCTGGTTTTGATGCGTAAAATAGTCAGACAAACCCCCGGAAAGTCCCGAGGAAAAGGCCGGCAGAGAGCCGGACAGAGCCGGCCTCAGAGAGTCACAGGGCAGCGAGGAGGAGGGAGCCTGCGGGGAATTGGAGGCCGAAGCCCGGGCGGCCTGCAAGGAGCCGCCGCTGCCGGTCTGCGTGGTCATGGATGGGTGCGGGACGTGGGGGAAAAAGTAACTGGTCTGCCCGGCCAGCAGGTTGACCGAGCACGGGTTCAGAGAGTAAGTGGCCCCGGAGCAAGGCACGGAGAGGCCGCAGGGCACCGCCGAGGCCGCCAGGGCCGCCGCCGTCAGGTGGTGCGTCGCGTAGGGGAGGTCCCCGCCGACCAGCCGGTCCATGCTGAGCCCGTTGGAGGACGGGAACGACGAGTGGTTGTTGCCCATGTTCTGGGTGAGCATGGTGCTGTAGGACATGGGGTGAGCCGGGTAGCCCGAGGAGGTCCCGTTGTAGCCCAGGGCGCCGCTGGCCCGCGGGTGGTGCAGGGAGAGGAAGGGGGACATGGGCCAGTACAAGGAGCCGGCCCGGTCCATGAAGGTCAGCCCGGAGGTCAGCCGGGCGCCCCGCTTGAAGGCCAGCTTGGCCCGGGACGTGGTGGACCGCCGCCGCAGCTTCCCCGTGGTGCCGCCGATAAAGACGTCGTCGCTGCTGGGGTCCAGCATCCAGTAGTTCCCCTTGCCCGGGTCGTCGTAGTGCCGGGGCACCTTCACGAAGCATTTATTCAAGCTGAGGTTGTGCCGGATGGAGTTCTGCCAGCCCTGCTTGTTCTCCCGGTAGTACGGGAAGTTTTTCATGATGAATTCATAAATGCCGTTGAGGGTGAGCCGCTTCTCCGGGCTCTGCCTGATGGCCATCATGATCAGTGCGTTGTAGCTAAAAGGAGGTTTTTCGTACTTGCCGCTCTTCTTCTCTCCTTCCTTCCCCCCGGCGCCGCCGTCCCCGTCTTTCCCGTCCTTTTTCTCCTCCGGCTTCTCCTTCTCGTCCGTGCAGCTCTCCTGGCCCGAGGAGTCACTTTTAGGGTCCGCTTTGCCGTCCTGCTGCGCGGCCGGGAGAGGAGCTTTCTGCTCGGCTTCGTCCGCGCCCCCGGGCCGGTGGTGGTGGTGGTTCTGGTGGTGATGCTGGTTCTGGTGGTTGTTGTTGTCGCTTTGCACGGCCTCGGGCACCAAACTGTTTATACTGAACGACGATTTAGGAATCATTTTCACCTCTTTGCGCTCTCCCATATCCAACATCACCGGGCAATGAGGGGGGAAAATGGCAACGACCAAAAGCGAAGAACACAGCTGGGTTTCAATCTGTCCTGTCTCTGCCTGCGAACCAGGACGGGAAGGAAGGAAGGGGGGAACGATAGGAAGAAAGAAAGTATAGCCCAACAAACTATTTCATGTTCGGTTTGGGGAGAAAAAAGGAAACACACACACACAACACACATGTACACACACATCGATAGGACACAGATAGCTGCAATTAATTAGGGAGCCACAGCCACTAAAGCAAGTAAAAAACATTGGTTGGACCTTTCCAGTCCTCAGCCAACCAGGGGAACATTAGTATTAAATATTAAGGCGTCCTCTGCGCTTTCAGCCAATCATGACGCACAGGGAAACACACACATCCACCAATGCCGTGCACGCTGCAAGAAATACCCAACCCGACGAGTCCTTTCGTGTCTTATTGAGTCTTTAAAAAGAAATCTTAATTTGACCAGAATGAACCAGAAAATCTGACAGATTTTATTTGAATATTAATTGTTTTAAATAGTTTGTTTTGGGACTTTTGATTATTATTATTTATATTTTTATTTTTTGCATTTTTATGTTGAAACTAGTCCCTCCAGCTCACAGTTTAGTCTCATTTTAAAACACAAACACTTGATTTGTAAAAAATGAATTCAACTTTATTTGAAAATGTATATTTTTGTAACCTAATTCAGTATTTTATTTGTATTTTTTTCTGATCTTTTCTGAACAAAAATCGGACTTTCAGAGCGTCTTACACGCCCAAAATGACTCGCCAACACGGACACTTTTTGCAGCGTAGAAAACACACTCACACCTATCAAACACTCGCTTGCCTCCCCCCCCTCACCCCTCCCCTCTCCCATTCTCTCCCCCACCTAAACTAAAACCATCGCTGGAAAACACACACCGTGCATGCGCACACCCAAATCCCCGCCGTTCTTCATATTTACACTCCTCCGATTCAAATATTTTCCCCTTCGGTGTCTTCAAAACTGTTTACACCCAGACTCGCAGGGAAAATAAACAGAGGAGAGGGGATCCGGAGGGCACGCGGACACGGTCAGGACACGCGGAGGTGACTTGTGTCAGGCCGTGCGGCGCAGAAAGGCTACGGGCTGTTTCTCCAAAGCCGATTCTCCGTGCGTAAAAGTGCGCGCCGGGGAGGCGTAAACACGGTGTCATGTCAGTCTGCTGCGCGCAGGAAGGTTTGTTAGTTTCCTCCCGGCGGCTCCATGTTGGAGGAGAATCTGACAACAACACAAACTGAACTGGAGGCAGAAACGCGCTCAGTGAACGAATAAAAAGACGAAGAACAGTGGAGAGCTGCAGGCCGCAGAGATTTCAGCCTTTCTGTATTATTACTGATATTTAAGGGAAACATTTAAATATTATTTATAACCTCTAAAAGGATGATTCCAACAGGATTTATTTCACTTTCTTTTCTTGCATTAAGTCTGATACTCCCACTGATAAATACTACGCGCTGAGGTCGTTACTGGGCATCTTTCTGGGATTCTGAGGGTTGGTTCCAGTGTAATTTGGATCCAGTATAATTTTTAAATTTGACTCCTTTTAGACCAACCCCGGTTCTTGGCAGAGGAACTTAATTATCTTTAGGAGTTTACAGACAATAACATTTTGAATTTCACTTGAATAAAAGAAACTCACAGACTGGTTTATTTAACTGTTCGGGCTGAATTAAAAAACTCAGTATTCCTAAAATCTTT
Source organism: Siniperca chuatsi (assembly GCF_020085105.1). Lineage (NCBI taxonomy): Eukaryota > Metazoa > Chordata > Actinopteri > Centrarchiformes > Sinipercidae > Siniperca > Siniperca chuatsi. The sequence continues at coordinate 28,085,563 of NC_058056.1, forward strand.
GCTAAGGCCCTGCTACACTATCATAGTACCACTACGTCCTCTTCTTATACTACACAGTCTATTACTCGACCTTTACTATTGCTGGCACAGTCATGAATAGTGATTTCAATGATATTATCAGTATTAACTGCTGCTAACAGTGTTAGCACAGCAGCAGTGATATTTTACCACGTGACCTTGAGGACTGTAAACACGTGACCACAATTAATAAACACTGATGTTTCCCCTCAACTACAAACTGTGTTTACAGATGGTTTATCACCACTGACATTAAGGAAACTTAAGGTGTTACATTTAGCCATTTACTGCTATTACTGCTACTGCTACTGCTCATAGTACTGCTACTGCTCATAGTACTGTTACTGCTCATAGTACTGCTACTGCTACTGCTCATAGTACTGTTACTGCTCATAGTACTGCTACTGCTACTGCTCATAGTACTGTTACTGCTCATAGTACTGCTACTGCTCATAGTACTGTTACTGCTCATAGTACTGTTACTGCTCATAGTACTGCTACTGCTCATAGTACTGTTACTGCTACTGCTCATAGTACTGCTACTACTCATAGTACTGCTACTGCTCATAGTACTGTTACTGCTCATAGTACTGTTACTGCTACTGCTCATAGTACTGCTACTGCTCATAGTACTGTTACTGCTACTGCTCATAGTACTGCTACTGCTCATAGTACTGTTACTGCTCATAGTACTGCTACTACTACTGCTCATAGTACTGTTACTGCTCATAGTACTGTTACTGCTACTGCTCATAGTACTGTTACTGCTACTGCTCATAGTACTGTTACTGCTCATAGTACTGCTACTGCTCATAGTACTGTTACTGCTCATAGTACTGTTACTGCTCATAGTACTGTTACTGCTACTGCTCATAGTACTGTTACTGCTCATAGTACTGCTACTGCTCATAGTACTGTTACTGCTCATAGTACTGTTACTGCTCATAGTACTGCTACTGCTCATAGTACTGTTACTGCTACTGCTCATAGTACTGCTACTACTCATAGTACTGCTACTGCTCATAGTACTGTTACTGCTCATAGTACTGTTACTGCTACTGCTCATAGTACTGCTACTGCTCATAGTACTGTTACTGCTACTGCTCATAGTACTGCTACTGCTCATAGTACTGTTACTGCTCATAGTACTGCTACTACTACTGCTCATAGTACTGCTACTGCTCATAGTGCTGTTACTGCTACTGCTCATGGTACTGTTACTGCTACTGCTCATAGGTACTGCTACTGCTCATAGTGCTGTTACTGCTCATGGTACTGCTACTGCTCATGGTGCTGCTACTGCTCATAGTGCTGTTACTGCTACTGCTCATAGTACTGCTACTGCTCATGGTGCTGTTACTGCTCATAGTACTGCTACTGCTCATAGTACTGTTACTGCTACTGCTCATAGTACTGCTACTACTACTGCTCATAGTGCTGCTACTGCTCATAGTACTGCTACTGCTCATAGTACTGCTACTGCTACTGCTCATAGTACTGCTACTACTACTGCTCATAGTACTGTTACTGCTCATAGTACTGCTACTGCTCATAGTACTGCTACTGCTCATAGTACTGTTACTGCTACTGCTCATAGTACTGTTACTGCTCATAGTACTGCTACTGCTCATAGTACTGTTACTGCTCATAGTACTGTTACTGCTCATAGTACTGTTACTGCTACTGCTCATAGTACTGCTACTGTTACTGCTCATAGTACTGCTACTGCTTATAGTACTGTTACTGCTACTGCTCATAGTACTGTTACTGCTGCTGCTCATAGTACTGCTACTGCTACTAGTATTGTTACTGCTCATAGTACTGTTACTGCTCAATACTGTTACTGCTACTGCTCATAGTACTGCTACTGTTACTGCTCATAGTACTGCTACTGCTTATAGTACTGTTACTGCTACTGCTCATAGTACTGTTACTGCTACTGCTCATAGTACTGCTACTGCTACTAGTATTGTTACTGCTCATAGTACTGTTACTGCTCAATACTGTTACTGCTACTGCACATAGTACTGTTACTGCTACTGCTCATAGTACTGCTACTGCTCATAGTACTGTTACTGCTCATAGTACTGTTACTGCTCATAGTACTGTTACTGCTACTGCTCATAGTACTGTTACTGCTCATAGTACTGCTACTGCTCATAGTACTGCTACTGCTACTAGTATTGTTACTGCTCATAGTACTGTTACTGCTCAATACTGTTACTGCTACTGCTCATAGTACTGTTACTGCACATAGTACTGTTACTGCTACTGCTCATAGTACTGTTACTGCTCATAGTACTGTTACTGCTCATAGTACTGTTACTGCTACTGCTCATAGTACTGTTACTGCTACTGCTCATAGTACTGTTACTGCACATAGTACTGTTACTGCTACTGCTCATAGTACTGTTACTGTTACTGCTCATAGTACTGCTACGGCTCATAGTACTGTTACTGCTCATAGTACTGTTACTGCTACTGCTCATAGTACTGTTACTGCTCATAGTACTGCTACTGCTCATAGTACTGTTACTGCTCATAGTACTGTTACTGCTCATAGTACTGCTACTGCTCATAGTACTAATACCACACAAACGGCACTGCTGCTATAATGATGAAATGTGTAGTATTACTATTCTACTACCACATAAACTGTTATACCGCTGATACAGTGCTACTGCTAAAATCCTTACTACTACAGTACTGTTATTATTAGCCTACTGATATCAGTATCACTCATTAATATTACTACTACAGTACTGTTATTATTAGCCTACTAATATCAGTATCACTCATTAATATTACTACTACAGTACTGTTATTATTAGCCTACTGATATCAGTATCACTCATTAATATTACTACTACAGTACTGTTATTATTAGCCTACTGATATCAGTATCACTCATTAATATTACTGTTTGTGTTGTTGCCACCACCTTTCCTGTATAACACCCAAATAATGAACATAAACATCCACCCATGTTGTCTGAAGCAGCGAAACTCTTGATTTCAACACTGCAAGTCCACCTTAAATAGTTTAATCCGAGACACATGAAGCCAAATCTGTCAGCCTGTAAATCCACGACAGTTCATTTAACGCGTTTAAGGCGGACCGAGAGCGGCACCGGCTCCGCGCGAGGACGGAAACAAAATGTCGCGGAGTAAGCTCGTGCGTTTTCTGAAGCAACAAACTAAAAGTGTCTGATTGGGAGACAGACTCAAACTCCAGCAGAGTTCCTTTAACGCCGCAGAGACTCAGTTATTTGAGCGTTTCCGTCCAAAAAGGGGAGTTTTTTTTTGTGCGTAAATGTGACAAAAATCCACGAATCCAAAAGTCTTCAGAAACTGAAGCACTTTGACCCGGAGGAGCCGCTGACGCTGCAGGTTTGATCCGATTCTGCTGATTAATATTAATAATAAGCGTTTAAGGAGGAGCGCGCGTCAAAATCCAACAATTTCCATCAGCGCGTGCGGTTTTAGCTCGGTGCGGAGGTTTTGGACTAAAAAGATCCGCTTTAATCGATTCCTGATTGATTTTCATATTCAGCTCAGACTCAGTCTGTCTGAATGTTTCTGAGCAGAATATTTAAATTATTTATTCCCACACATTTTATCACTGGGAAATGTTCACGCGAATGGCACGTGCAGCTCTGACTTTTATTTTAGAAAAAAAAAAAACTTTAGAAAAAGCAGAAATCAGTGAGCAGAGACCGGAAGGCAGAACTCAGTTATTATATTTTATTAATTATTATTATTAATTATTATTATTATTATTATTATTATTATTATTATTATTAGGCTGGCTACTGAAAACTAGAATAATTATAACAAAAACTGACATCGGACTTTTCCGGAGCTTTCAGTCACATATGGTGGTCTTCAACAGCTGATTGTTAGTTGAAAGCTCCTCGGGGGAAATTTATTTTTTTAAAAAGTAAGTGAGTCTAAGTCGTGATAATATTTTTATCTTGGGAAACTACTTTCCAAGTTCCAGAGTGAACCTCCAAACTTAATAATAATAAAATAATAATAATAATATTATAATATAATGATGATGATGATAATAATAATAATAATAAATAAATAAATAATAATAACATGATGATGATAATGACAATGATAAAATAATATTAATAATAATGATGATGATAATGATAATAAATAATAATGATGACAATGATAAAATAATAATGATAATAATAGTAATAATAATAATAATAATAATAATAATAATAATAAATAATAATGATGATGATAATATTAATAACAACAACAACAACAACAGGATAAAGTGCGTCGCTCTGCAGAAATCAAACACTAACTTCGCTTCATCTTTCGTCCATTTGATGCATTTTTCTTGCGTAAAAACGCGTCCTGAATGCGCACTTTGCGTCCGGAAAACTCATTTATTTGGGGGGAATATTGTGTTTGTCTCTCGTCATGCTTTTATTTTGATGGGACCGGTTATCTGGACGCGAGTCTGTCAGTGAACTAAACACACGGGCTGTCTGTCGGTGGTGTTAGTTTGCTCACAGACGCAGAGGACGTTATATGTTTCTGCGCGTGTGTGTGTGTGTGTGCGCGTGCTGAGGTAAATGTGTGCTTGTGTCTGTCGGGCTGCAGCATCCAAACAGCACCGAGGAAGAGGAGGAGGAGGAGGATGAGGAGGGACAGATATCCATCCAGCCTCAGGAAGACAAGTGTCTGTTTCAGGTTTCACGATTTTAAGAAAATTCAACCTTTAAAAACAAAAGCAGCAGGTGGATTCATCGGAGAGAAGGGAGAAGTGGCTCCTCTGAAAAAATAATAAAAATGTTGATTTAAAGAAGTAAAACGTTAAACATATCTGGGACTTCAAATCAAACCAGTTTATTTTATTGAATCTGAATTTGAAAAGGCTTCAACGGGCAGAATTAAAGCATGAGACGTGGCTGAGAGGGCGACTGCCACACAAACCAGACTTCATTCTTTTTCTTTACAATTTTAAAAACAGACCAACAGCTGGGACGTCAAATAAAACCGAACCAGTTCATTTTAAACACTATTAAATACTTAAATTTGCAGTGTGACAGATGAGAGGTTGTCTCTTTTGTTGGTCAACTATCAACTAGGAGTCCCAGTTAAACCAGACAGAATTTTAAAACACAATGTAAATGCTCAAAATTGCAGTGTAAGGGGGGGGGGGCTTTCATGACCAGACTCCATACATTTTCTGCTGAATTTTACGGCACATTTAAAAGCTCAAATCTGCAGTGTGACCTATCAGAGGAAGTTTGACTTTCTTGCCTCTTCTGTCCAACCAACTGGAACTTCAAGTCAAACCAGACCTACATTCATTTTCTTCTGAATTTTAGAAAATGTTTAAATGCTCAAATTTGCAGTGTGAAGGATGAGAGAGGTTGACTCTTGCCTTTTTTGTTGGTCAACTAACACCTGCTATTTCAAATCAGACTCAGTTCATTTTTTCCTGAATTTTAAAACACATTAAAAGCTAAACTATGCAGTGTGGAGGTTGAGGGAAAGGATGACCCAAGCCTCTTTTGTTGGTCAGCAACAACTGGGAGTCCAAATCAGCCCAAACCAGACTTAGTTCATTTTCTTTTGAATTTTAGAACATGTATAAATGCTAACATTTGTAGTGTGACGCATGAGAGAGAGAGATGTTGACAACTGGGTATTCAAATAAAACTGTACCAGACTCTATTCATTTTTATTTTTTAATTTTAAAACTGATTAAAATGTGCTGTGTGAAGGTTGAGAGACTAGTTGACTTTTGCCTCTTTTGTTGGTCAGCTAACAACTGGGATTTCAACCCAAACCAAACTCAATTCATTTTCTTTTGAATTTTAAAACACATTTGCAGTGTTAAGCATGGTACAGGGTTGAGAGAAAGAGGTTGACTCTTGGCTCTTTTGTTGGATAACTAACAAGTGGGAGCTCGAATCAGCCCAAACCAGACTCAATTCATTTTCCCAGAATTTTAAACACGTTTAAACGCTCAAATTTGCAGTGCCATGGATCAGAGAGGTGGATTCGTCATGCCTCTTTTGTTGACTGTTGGTGAACAACTGGGACATCAAAGCAAACCAGACTCAGTTCATTTTCTTCTAAATTTTAGAGCACATTTTAATTTCCTCCTTTAAAAAAAAAAAAAAAAAAAGTAAAACAAATAAAAAGAAGGACCCTTAAATTTGCACTTTGGTGTGAAATGTGAAAATCTGTGGTGACAGAGCTCTGCTGATACACAAATAAGTTTTTAAATATACTTTCTTATTAAAGTGATAAAAAAAAAAATTAGTTCACCAGCTGCTTTTATTTTAAAGCTGTCCAATAAGAGCCAAACATTAGGAAACATTATGCATTTACAGGCTCCAGATGTCCATCAAGACGACACGTTTAATCCTGCTTGTTAGAAGAGTTAAACACTTTTATTGTATACAATAACGCAGAAAATATACTTTATGCTCTACGATCTTGATTTAAAAAGGTGTGTCACTTTACACTTCGTATAAAATAACAAAAAATTAATTATCGCCATGAAAACGTTCTGCTTATATTGCATGAAATGTATTTGTGTTTTGGTGGAACAGGGAGATTATTTAAATCAGAGAGAAAGAAGCACATGGGTGACCTCTGACCTCCATCATAATTAACGTCTCCACCATCGTTAGAAGCAAAAGATTATTTCTGTTTTCATGGATCTTATTGGGACGTCTGTTTTCATTTCTCTTTTAAAGACCCTTCATTGATCCCGTCAGTTTTACACCAACTGGTGATAATTTTAGCGGCGATGTTTAATGTTTCCGATTCCTCCACAGAATCTAAAGAGTTTAAAAGTTAAAAGTTTTGGTTTGGAAATGTTTAAACCAGATGTGAAACAGGCTGTTGGTTTTCAGAACATCTGCTGCTGCTTTTCTTCACGTAAAACAGAAACACAGAAAGACGATTTATTCAGGAGAAACACGTCTGTGTGTGTGTGTGTGTGTGTAATCAATATCGATCAATGAGGCTGATCGAGTGACTGATCAGAAGGAGGCAGTTAGAAATCAAGAAGGAAAGACGGTAAAGAGTGAAGAACGTCATACCTTACAAAGCATTAAGCAGTCCAGCGGCCCTTTAAGGGGGGTCCAAAAAGAGCTCAAGGGGGTCTGTCAGGGGGTGCCAGGAGTTCTCAACCGGTTTCAGGGGTTCCAGCAGCCCTTAAGGGGTTCCTTGCGTTCTTAAGGAGGTGGCACTGGCTCTTGATGTGGTTCGTAGTCAGATCCAGGGGTTCTAAGGCTAAGGGGCGCTATGGGGTTATTAAGGTTTCTTTTTAGACGGTTCAACCGGTTTCAGGGGTTCTTTAGGGGGTATTTGGACGTTATCAGGGGGTTCCAGTGGCCCTTAAGGGGGTCCAAAAAGAGCTCAAGGGGGTTTGTTAGGGGTGCCAGGAGTTCTCAATGGGTTTCACGTGTTCTTAAATCAAATCTAATGTTATTAATGGCTTATGGGTGTGTTGGGTTCTTAAGGAGGTGGTTCTGACTCTTAATGGGCTTCGTAGTCAGATCCAGGGGTTTTAAGAATGTTCTAAGGCTAATTAAGGGGGGCTTTGGGGTTAATAAGGCAGCTCCTATGGTTCTCTTAATGGCTTCAGCAGCCCCTTTGGGATTTTTGGGTTCTTAAGGAAGTCCCACTGGGTCTTAACAGGGTTCATTAGTGGTTTCTATAAGTTCTTAAAGGGTTTCAGGTTTTTTTAAGGGTTCTAGCTGCTCTCAAAGAGTTCCTTGAGTTCTTGAGGAGGTTCCAATGGTTCCTAACAAGGGTTGTAAGGGGGTCAAGGAGTTCTTAAGGGGATTCAAGGGTTCTTGAGGGTGTTCCAAGGTTTCTTAAGTGGGGTCTATTATTCTTTAAGGGGTTCCAGTAGGTTGTTTAACAAGGTTCCAGGTCTAGGAGGGTCTATCAGGTTATTAAGGGGTTCCTGTGGTTCTTACAAAAGTTCTAGCAGCCCTTAAGGGGTTCCTTCCTTCTTAAGAGGTTTCAGGGGTTCTTGAAGACTTCTGGGAAATTTCCAGGGGTAGCCACAAGTTCCTATGGGGTTCAAGGGGTTCTTAAGTGGGTTCCAGGGGGTTTGAGGGAAGTTCAAGAGCATCTTAAGTTGGTCCATGTTGTCATGAAGGGGGTTCCTGAGGTTTTTAAATGGGTTCCAGCAGGTGTTTTGTGAAATGTTAAGGGGTTTTATTGGTTCCCAAGGGGGGGTTTTAAGGGGTTTGGGTGTTTCTATGGTATTCTGGGGGACTGTAGGGGCATTCAAAGGGGGTTTTATTGGTTTTAAAGCAGATCTTAAGATATTTGGGGGGGTTCTTATGGGGTTAAAGGAAGTTCTGGGACTCTTTAAGGTGTTCTGGAGGTTTTTAAGGGTTTCTTGTGTAACGGGTAACTTTTTTTAAGGAGGCTTCAGGGAATCTTAAACACAAACTGGGCTCTTCCTATTTTCACGTGTGTTGGTTTTTTTGGGAACAGCAAACAGAATCATGTTCGTCCGGTTGATTTCAGAAACTAGAACCTTCATCCTTGCCTTCACCGGTGACCTTTGACCCCCTGTCCTGTCTAAAGAGGTCAAGAAGAGGGGGGAGGGGAAGCAGACCTCAGGGTTAAACCTGCACGGGGATAAGAGGATCGGAGGGATGAAGGCTGGAGGTTCGAGCGCGTTGATCTGCAGAATGTTGTTTCCTCGAGTCTGAATGTTTGAACACAGACGCCGAGTGATTCCTCAACACGCCGGCTGCATGTAAACAGCTTCGGCATTATTATTATTGGCTTTAAGGCTCAGAGGGAAAGTTGTGAGCAAATAAATCTGAGGGATCAACAGCAGAGAGGAGGAGGAGGAGGAGGCCCCTCCCGGCGGCGGGAACGGGAACTACACCAACACAAACATCAGCCTCCCCGCGACATCTAATCGATTTATTTTAACGTTTCATCTCTGATCGACTGGTGATTCTGTCTGAACAGTTCTGTGATTTAATTTGATCCGCGTTTTCTCTTTATAACCGACGGGAAACTGAAAACTGATTTGACATGTTCTAACTTGTGACAGGTGAAACTTCAGCTTTGTAATCTGTTTCTATCTCGTCAACTGTTGCAACTTTACGAGAAGTATTTTAAACGCAGTCTAAGCTGTCATCTAATAGAAGAAAATAATCAATAAAAGTCAGATTCTGGAGGCGCGAATCAGATCAATTACAGGAGCGAAATAAACGCGGAAAAAATGTTAAAGTTGTTTCTTCGGTTTAAATGTGTGGAAGCTGCTTACTGTGTCCTTTCACCGCAGATAATATACCTGCAGTGCTTATAATAACCTCTCTTTCACCCGAATAACCATCGGATTGCTGCAGAAATGAAAGTTTAAAGTATTAAACTACAGTTTATTCAAACTAAAATTTACGTCAGATTGTCCTGCAGATTATTACCTGCCTCTGTGGTGTAAAAGTCTGTTTTCACATTTCTAATTTAATGTAACATTTAAAAAAATCTCATCGTCAGCTTGTTAAAATCCCCAAATTCACACAACACATCCCCGCGTGTGTGTGTGTGTGCCGACGGGAGCTGCACGCGGCTCTTTTTATATGATTTCATTTCGCTAAACGTGTAAGTTTGAATCGGTTTAAAAGGAGGAAAAACAAAGACACGACCCGTGGACTGGCTGGACCCTGCAGCACTTTGTGAAACCCCCGGCGCGGTGCGGAGACCCGGTCGCGCCGGAGGCTCTGCAGCGCAGACCGGACCCGGTCTGTCTCGGATCTCCTGCTGCTTCCCTCTTTTTCTGTCGCCGTGAGCTGAATGTTGAAGCGGGAATCAGACGGAGGCCTGCAGGGACCAAAATGTGTCCAACACAGCAAAAAAATAAAATAATAAAAAAATAATAAAAAGGGAGACACACTGCAGCTCAAACACAAAACATCCAGCGAAGTCTCGCGATGAACCTTTAATTTCCCCTTAAATTCACAATAACGAATATGAATGCACCTTAAACACAGTCGGATGTTATTTAAGGGAAAATGCAAGACTTTATTTTTCATTTAGGATATATTTCATTTTTTGAAGTTGCTGGTTTCCCTCTCAGCAGATATTCTTCCTTCCCCTGAATCTAAAGTCTCCACGGTGCTCTGTGTGCAGGGAGGCTGTGCTGATTTATTGGAGATCATTTTGAAGTTAAAATGAAGCTTTGTAAAGGAAATAAATCGCACATTATTCTAGTAACACACACACACACACAGCAGCTTTTCTAAACTTCTGCACGTTTTAGTTTGAACCTTCGTCCCATGTGATGAGTTTCTCCTGTAATATATGTTTGTTCAGAAGTGGGTTTGTTTTTAAAAAAAAAAAAAAAAAAAAAAAGAGCACCAAACGTGGATGCTGAAGTTGCGAAATAGATTTTTGAATCTTTAAACTTTATCCGGGAATCTCTAAACCGAATTAACAAACATCTCCAGCAGCGAAAGCATGAATTCATGAAGCAGAAATGGCCTCGAATTATTAAATAAAAAGCAGGGAAATGCGATGGAGACGCAGCCAGAGAGAGAAGTTCCTGCTGTCCTGCAGCAGAAAAACAAGCAGGAAAATCATTAGCTGTGTTGGCGCCGCAGGGTTAATGGTTCAATCAATGTCAAGCGCTGAAAATAAACTTTTGAACCGGACAATCTGCCGGCTGGAGCCCGCAGACTCAAACTGAGAGCTCCGAGAGGCGGAGAGGAGGCTCATTACTGCACCGACAGCGACACCGTGAGGCCGAGGGGAGGAACTGCACACCTGTCTCAGTTAGTACACAAACCGGTAAGAGTCTGCCAGAGGAAGCACTCAGAGCCTTTACTGCAGTGAAAGTACTAACACACACACTGTACAAACACTCTGCTGCAGTAAAAGTACTAACACACACACTGTACAAACACTCTGCTGCAGTAAAAGTACTAACACACACTCTGTACAAACACTCTGCTGCAGTGAAAGTACTAACACACACACTGTACAAACACTCTGCTGCAGTAAAAGTACTAACACACACTCTGTACAAACACTCTGCTGCAGTGAAAGTACTAACACACACTCTGTACACACACACTGCTGCAGTAAAAGTACTGACACACACTCTGTACACACACTCTGCTGCAGTAAAAGTACTAACACACACACTGTACACACACTCTGCTGCAGTAAAAGTACTAACACACACTCTGTACACACACTCTGCTGCAGTAAAAGTACTAACACACACTCTGTACACACACTCTGCTGCAGTAAAAGTACTAACACACACTCTGTACAAACACTCTGCTGCAGTAAAAGTACTAACACACACTCTGTACACACACACTGCTGCAGTGAAAGTACTAACACACACTCTGTACAAACACTCTGCTGCAGTGAAAGTACTAACACACACTCTGTACAAACACTCTGCTGCAGTGAAAGTACTAACACACACACTGTACAAACACTCTGCTGCAGTAAAAGTACTAACACACACACTGTACAAACACTCTGCTGCAGTAAAAGTACTAACACACACACTGTACAAACACTCTGCTGCAGTGAAAGTGTGAGAGTGTGATCAGGAAAAAGCCCTTAAAGCATTAAAGCAGTGCAGCGTCCCTGTGGCTGCTGTGCTGTTATATATTCTATCATCAGGTTATTATTCCTCGTGCATTAATGTAAAGCAGGATGTTGCTGCTGCAGCTGGTGGAGCTGGAGCTCATGTTGAACCGGTTTGTATCGGACTGCAGCTGATGATGCTTTTCATTCTGGATCCATCTGCCGATTCTTTTCTCCGTCGATCCATCGATCCATCGAACTGGTGAAAACGGTGAGAAAACCACGACGACCCAGAGGCGAAAACGGTGAGAAACCGACAGTCCAAAGCTCGCGTTATTAACAAACATTACAGTTATTACAGTCGTTCAGAGGAAAAGCAGCAGATCTGCACATCTGAGCAGCTGCAGCCAGGAAGGGATTTACAGCGACTTCAAACATCAAAACATCATGTTTTATAATCTCTTTCATGAACTTGTATTGTGTGTTTAATTCACAACAAAACATCATGTTTTATAATCTCTTCATGTGTTTTGTGTGTCAGCCGTCAGATAAATGTAGTGAAGTAAAAAGTACACTATTCCCCTCTGAGACGTGGAGAAAGGAAAAGAAAAGACTCTAGTGAAGTACAAGTACCTCAAATTTGTACTCCAGTACAGTACTTGAGTAAATGTCCTTAGTTAAGTTCCACCACTGCTTCTGGGAAGTAATATCTTTTTTTAAACTGGTTGCAGTCCACATCCCTTTAAAACTGTATTATGAATGAGCCCCGAGGCTGTGCTTTCTCAACCTGCTCGGGGTCGCGACCCCCTCAAAGGGTTGCATGCAGTGCTGGAAGAAGTACTCAGATCCTTTACTTAAGTCAAAGTACCAGTACAACAATGTGAAACTACTCCATTACAAATAACAGTAAAACTACAGAAGGAAACGTGCTCTGTCTGTGGTAAAATGTCCCCCGTCAGTGTTGGTTTTTTGGGTGATTTGACCTCTTTGGGAAGTTTAGAGGAGAAACGTCTCTTTTGGTGGAGCTGCTGACAACTCATCGACCAAACTGCATCCGGTAAGAACAAGTACCAGATAAAACAAGCAAAAACATCACTCGTTTGTTGAAATGGTCGCATTTTGGTAGTTTTATGCAGCCGGTGACGAGGGCTCGCGAGCCAGAAAGGCCGGGAAGATGTGAACATAAACACGAAGCAGGGACGTAGTCGAGTCGAGTGTAGAGCAGCGAGCGCACACAGCTACGGTAGCCCCGGTGGACAAACATGTCAGTCACCACCTGCACTGATTAAAGCTATACTTTGTCGCACAGAACTGAGTTAGTTTGGTAACACGTGAAAGATCGTCAGTGTCAGCGTGAGGCTGTGGCTAATTCCTGGAGGCGGTACGTACCAGTGCAGTGAAGCCTGAAGCTGCCTCAGTGCCCACACAGGTGACCTTTGACCTCAGCATCACAGACAGGAAGAAGAAAACTCTGGACAGTTACGTACTGGATCAATGTGTCAGTAAATCAATACGGTGTTTGCACATGTCGCCACACAACATGCACAGACTCCTCAGAGGAAGAAAAAAGGATCAGGAAGTCGACGACGAAATGTGGAAATATTTAATTAAAACATTCAGTGCAATTCAATCAAATTAATGAGTTTGGTTCATCTGTGAATCTGCAGTTTTAACAATATTTTCCATAATGTACCACATTGTTAATGCAGTGCAGAAGTCTTACAGTGATCAATGAGATTATCAATTAACACAAAAATATCAAAAGCTTTAATTTAAAACGCTGAACATAAATAACTTTGTCTGATCTGAGAAACGCCAACAGATAAACGATGAAGTGACGTCAGATGTTTATGATTCATAAACTGAATGACTCTCAAACACTTCAATTGACTTTAATTTCCCAAACTGAGTAAGTGTCAGAACTCCTGAAGTCTTAATCTGACTCATTATTTTTAATGATTGACTTATTGATCTGATTGAATGGAGGAGAGGATGAGTGTGAAGATGTTTGGATTTGTTGCTCATTAATAAATAAATGGAGTTCATTTCCAAAAACACTGAACCAAAGTTCATCTTTTAAAAGCATTAAAACGGGTTTTATCTTTACGCCGTGCGATGTCTCCAGGAACCTTTTCTGCTCCTAAATGTCACAAATTGGTTTGAATTGATTTGCTGTCAAGTGTCACTTTTCAAAGGTGGAAAAAAAAAATCATATTTTGAGATGAAGTCACTTCAAACTGTTTTAGATCAGACACACAAGCAGAGCGTTAACGTCAGACATGACATCCGTCTGTCTCTCTGTTTCTTAAACGACGACCTGGATCCGGACTTTGACTCCGGTTTAGATCGAACTAACAGATTTCAGACAGACGTCTAGTTCCTGACTGTCTTAAGTAGAAACTACTCTGCTTTGAAATCTGGATAAATAAAGTTTGTTCAAACTAAAAAAAATTAAAAAATAAAAAACATGGCTGACCGAGTCCATACGTCCACGGTCAGACTGCTCAGCTCCGTTCACTCTGCTGTAGCTCTCTGGAAGAACTGCCTGTTACCATGGAAACACTGGTCAGCAGGTGTCACTGATTGTTACCGTGGAAACACGGGTCAGCAGGTGTCACTGATTGTTACCATGGAAACATGGCTCTTAGCCTGGGGGGCTGACGTTTTAGGCTTAAAATAAGTTATTTTTTGTGAAAGTGTGTAATTTACATCAGACTAAGAGCAAAGTTAAGGCCGGCGTACAACTACAGACCCGTCTGAAATATCTCCGATAAAAAACGGCCGCACACATTCGGCTGCTGTCAGCCGCAGGACTTCCCCTCAAATCAAACTTGCGTCTGCGAGCTGTCCGTTTTCTGCCTCGGGTAAAGACTCAGAAACAAAGACTGATGAGTTTCCACTGACGTTTGATTCATTCTAAATTTGACAGCCTGCTAATCAGACTGAACCGCCATTTTGTTTCACTTCCGTCACTAGGAGCCGTTAACTTCAAGAGTTACACTAAATGCACTTTTTTTTAAAATTTTTACATTATATATTGATCTTGGTCTCACTTTATATTGTTCATTACAACAGAAGTATTTCGTGTCCTCTAGACCTCCCAAAGGTCTATGACGTACCCCGAGTGGTAGCAGCAGAAATACTAATAATAGCAGAAATAGGAAACTCTGTGTCAGCATTAATAACTTCATGTCATCCTTTTCCCGTATCAAGTACGGTGTGCCTCAAGGTTCAATTCTGGGACCAATATTGTTCTCCTTATACATGCTTCCCTTGGGTGATGTCATCCGCAGACATGGTATTTAATTTCGTTGTTATGCGGATGACACTCAGCTGTACCTCCCTGTCGAGCCCACTGACCTCAGTACGCTGAGTTCCCTGTAGGACTGCCTGTCCGACATAAAACACTGGATGTCGATAAATTTTCTTCAGCTCAACTCAAATAAAACTGAAATCCTTGTTATTGGGCCCCAACACATCACTAAACAAATACTGCCATCTACTGGTAACCTGTCAAAACATATCAAACCTGTTGCAAGAAATGTTGGTTTATGTTTTGAGCAACATATCACTAAGATAACATATAACATATCACCTCAGAAATATTGCAAAAATACGATCTATTTTAAATCTTAATGATGCAGAAACTGTTGTACATGCTTTTATCTCTTCACGCCTCGATTACTGTAACAGCCTGTTCACTCGTCTTAATCAAAAAACTTGCCTGCAGACTGTACAGAACTCGGCTACTCGGCTGTAAACCAGGACCCAGAGGTGCGACCACATCACACCTGTTTCAGCCTCTTTACATCGGCTCCCTGTTTGTTTCAGGATTGATTTTAAGATCTTATTGATTACTTTTAAGGCTCTTCATGGCTCCGGACTATATTTTAGACCTTATGAACCTTCACGTAGTCTGAGATCTTTGGGCAGGGGTCTCCTGTCTGTTCCTGAGTCCAGGATGGAAACTAAGGGGGACAGAGGTTTTGCCATCAGGGCCCCGAGGCTCTGGATCAACCTGCCCGAAGACATCAGGCTGTCTGAGTCAGAGTCTTCGTTTAAGTCTCGTCTCAAAACACATTTTTATCTGAAAGCAGATCCTGATTTTACCTGAACTGGCTGTTTATTTTACTGTTTATTTTATTGCTTTTGTGTATTTTATGTATTTTATTTCTCTTGTTGTGAAACACTTTGTACTTTGTTTTGATAAGTGCTCTATAAATAAAGTTTTATTATTTATTTATTATTATTATAAATACTACAACTACTAAGCTAGCGGTTTACCGTGGTGGGTTTGAATGCATTTTTTAAGTTTGCGAAGCTAAAACAGGACGTTAAGTGGCTCTTTAACATTTTTCACAACAATCCAAGAAATATGTTGATTTAAGAGTTAACGTGTACAGCGTGCGAACATCTCACCCACACCTCGCGTTTTTCTTTTGCTTATTTTCATGGACGTAGGAAAAATTATTCTTAGTCATTACATCACTTTCAAACAGCATTCACACTCTATAGGAACAAGAGCGCATTCCTCTTAAACAAACAACTAAAAAGCGTTTGAGTAAGAAAAGAAAATTAACTCAAGGGTCAATTTACTAGCTTTATTCAGGGCTTTCAACTGCATCTATCGGCTTTCCGTAGCGGAAAGAACCCCGCGGATCTGGAAAAAGTCAGTAAGTGAACCTTGAGTTAAGATTTTTCTGTTCAACTGCTGTTTCCAAGGTCAAGAGCTCGTCTGTGCTCAGAGTTTTTAGATTTCTGATTTTAAGATCGCTCATTTTTAGTCACTGGGTCCTTTATTTTCTGTAAGGCACTTTGTGAACATGTCACATAAAAGCACTTTGTAAGTAAAACAAATTTTACTTGGCATCTGATGACACCTCCTCTAGCCTCATGTCTGGAAATTGTACTTGAGTGGTAAATCTTATTATTCAAATATTAACGTCCAAAACTTTGAAGAAGCGAAAGCCGTCAGTGGCTGAGTCACCTGCACCATTTGGCTTCCCAGGATGAAGGAAACCGACAGGTGATGAGGAAGGACGGCTGCAGAGACTCAAAGCTCTACTTCTTAGTGAAAAACTTCCTGAAGACGCTCCTCCTCGACTTGTCTTTGTTGTCGTCTGTTACCTGGGGGGTCACAGTGGGGGGGTCCTGGGTGTCGGGGGGTGGGGGAGGAGGCACTAAAGGGGGCTGGTTTTGACGGCTCTGTGTACCTGCGATGCGATAAATTACAAATCAGACCAAATATCCACACAGATTTATTTCGCATGTTTACTGATAACCTGGTCGTTAGCTTTAAACAACATGCTAACATGCAGTCTGCTGTGTCGTCTCACCTGTGCTCCTGACCTCCTCTTCCTCAGGGTAGCGGTGTTTGTTGAAGTATGTGTGGGGGGGTTTGGGAGGAGGTTGCCCCTCCGTGGATGACTGTCTCTCCAGGCTCTCGGGTCTCCTGTCAAGCGGTTTGGTCGAGGCCGAATCATCCGGAGCCTCGGCCAACTTCTCCAAACTCAGGTTGACTGATGACGCTCTCCTGAACAACAACAAGCTAATGTTAGCGCACTCATTGTGTACAAAGTGCTATTACAGGTGATTCCTCATCCCCCAAAAGCATTTTTTAGCTAGAGAGCTAACATTGTCTAAGTGACATGTTTGCAACCAACACTTTAACATTTACAGAGCTAATGTTATCTTGCCTGCTAGCTAACCAGAAACTGGGGGGAGATATTAAGAGAAACAGCGGTTGCTGGTCAGCAAATAGCTCCGACGCTAACTGCTGCTAAAGCCAAGGCGTCTCCTTTTTAAATGTCTGTTTCTGCACGTGTCAAATAAACATATCTCTCCTGCAGAAATCCTTTTATCAATGTATTTTACGACCGCATTAGTCATGTTGCCTCTGCAGTACTGTATATTTCATCTCCATGCTCCAAACTAAACCAGATGTAATGCATGACAGTTGAATAGACCCATGGCTGTGTCCTGTGCCACCGTGTGTTTTTCCACCATTGTGTGCCCGCTGAATGTAATTCACCTTGTCAAAGTATCTCATTAAAGAAAAATCCTGCTGGCAGGGAGTTTCATTTCGTTGGCCTCTCACCCACCTGAGACGTGCCCGGCGTCCCCACAGTGCACAGTGTGAACAGGTAGATGTGAAAGTCAGAGTCAAATTACCTTACGCTGTTTGAAGGAAACCACTTCAGTCTGAAACTCCATCAAAACACTTCTGACTGACAGACGTCCTGTTTGACTCCAAACCCCAAAAACCAGCCACGCAAAGCTTTTGTATCAACGGCACTCATTCATTTTCAGACAATCATTATGATAAGTAAAATTATTTAGACCAGGAGCAGTTCAACCAGCGCAGGAGTAATGAGGCCACTGATAAAAATGACAGCCAGGCCAAAATATTAACGTACTTGCAGCACAGCGTATCGAAGACGGACAAGTTCTTAAGCTGGCAGTGAATGCTTGGTGAGATTCTTATTCTTTGATCAAATATTCCCCAGTATACATTATTTTGTTATTATACTAACATTTAATATAGTTCTTGTACATTATGAAACAGAGACCAACTTTGGATTATTTTTTTCCTCAAACGTCTATTTCAAAAGAGGACTTTGTTGTTTGATATGTTCTTAAAATATTTTCAAATTCCTCATTTATGTGCTTTTATAATGTTGTTCATTGTTTTATTTATTTATATATATATATATATATATATATGTGTGTGTGTGTGTGTGTGTGTGACTGCTTGTGTTGTATGTTTTTCCCTCTTGGAACTGTATATTTATGAAGTAAATTCATAAAACTCCCGGGATACACATTTTTTGCTCAAGTTGAAACATTTTCAACTCCTACAAACATAGATTTATTTATTTATATATGTTTGTGTGTGTCTTCATCTCCCATCTTTCCATCGATTCACTTCAACATTCCCTTCTGTCTCAACACACCTCGAGGATTCAGAAAAAGGTTTAGGATAAAGGCGAGAGCATGTAGTGTCTAAGACAGTGGTGAAATGTACCTAAGTACATTTACACAAGTGCTGTACTTAAGTACAAATTTGAGGTACTTGTACTTTACTTGAGTATTTCCATTTCATGCTACTTTATGCTTCCACTCGGAGTGTCGTACCATGATGTGATTGATTCTCACGAAGCAAGAATCAGATTTCTGGATCAGCAGGGAGGGGCTGTGACATGTCTGAACAGAAATGTCATTTGTTAAACACTTCAGCATACGTGTCATATAACACACACACACACACACACACACACACACACACACACACACACACACAGTGTGGAGTGTGGTTTTGTGTTAATTAATTGGAAATGAGGTGACTAATTATCCAAACCTGCTCTACCTCTCACATACTGTTCACATTTACTCCCCCCCCCCGACTTCCCCTGAATGTTACATTATATTACGGAAATACGACGAGTTACGGGAGTGAAGGACGCTCTGGTGTAGTGTTCAGTATTGTTACATGATGACTCACAGTGCGCCTCACAGATCGTGTTTAAACTCACCATGTTTCCATAGCGTTACCTCTGAAACATCAGATATAATAAAACACTGACAGGAGCGTTTTACTGCACAGGGACGACTTTTACTGTCACACTTGCTGATAATACTTTTATTTAAGTAAGGTTTTGAATGCGGGACTTATATTTTCACAGTGTGGTATTAATACGTAAAGAAACGTCTCTCAGGTACAGTATAAAGTACAACGCGCATCTGTCTGCTCACCCTGAGTCGTCAGAGTCGCTGCCGGCAGATTCAGTGCAGTTTCGGAGCTTCTTCATCCACAGCAGCTGGAGTTCTCTGCTGGACGCTGCGAACAGATACTGACTGCCGTCCCCCAGTCTGAGACACAGAAACACACAGTCAACAACAACAAAAAAACCTGGACATTTATTTACAGAAATACATATCACCTAACCTGTTTTAGCACAGCATGTTGTGTAGCTTTGTTCAAACATGCAAACCTTTAATTTAAATTCTAAAAAAAAAAGAGTTCCCAAAGTCTGTTAAGACACCAAATAAACATGTAGTCTGTTTGAATATTTGCTTCAGTGTAAACACATCATATATCTTCCATACTTTGCTGGAATATATATTTCAAATATTGTCATATGGCGTGCGAAAAATATTATTTCTAACTTTAAAGCCAACTGAGTCGTTAAAATCAGGATTCAAATCGTCTTCATCCAGCGAAGAGTCGAAGCTGTGAACACGATGTCGTCCTGCAGCTCACTCACATCAGTTTGAATGTGTTGTCCTTCCTCCTGAAGTAAACGTTCTCCCTGCAGACAACTCCAACCATGTTGATAGGAGGCCACCTAGAGGTCTTCTGTGGAAACACAACACACACACACCATCCAACTTCATTATTTCATTAACGAGATTATTTAAGTGTGGCTCGTGGCAGAACGTGAGCCTTTGTCTGTTGTTCGATGTTATTTCTGAAATAAAACTTCACCGAATTAATCTCTTTAAACAAGCAAAATTCAAAGTAGAGATGGGCGGGTGACACGGACGCTCCGAAGCTCGTTTCCCTCCTGTGAAGTCACCGTTTCAGTACGTCGTGCCGGAGCTCGCGTCGGATGGAAAATAACATGATGACTGACGACGTCCGAAGCTTTGCAGCTAAACTCGGTGATCGGCACATTAGTGGGAGAAGAAGACAGAAGAATAATAGAGAAATATGGAGACGTACAGCAGAGAGACATAATAACAAGTACGGGAAGATTTCCTCTTGATACCAATGATTAATGTAATAAAAGTAACTAATTTGATGAATATTATTCTCCAATCACATCACATTGCGACTCATATGAAATGTTACATAAATATCAACCACGAAGTTAAAACACATCAGTCCACAGTGACACCGGGTCTAAACTACACCAATTAATATGTGATATCTAGGCTTTTTGGACAAACCTAGTATTTATTATTATTTTACTATAACATAATGCACAATAACAATAACCTACATTTAATGCAGCACTTCTGAACAACAGCATTACAGATTAAATAACAACACGAGGCTTCTTGGACTTTTATTGAGACTAAAACTATTAAAATGAGAGAGGCTCCAGTCTTCGGTACGTTTTCAGAGTCACCAGATGTCCCTGTGTTTGCTTCGCTTCATCCACGCGACACTAAATAAAAATCTGTCATGTTGCTTTTTTAAGGCACAACGTTAACATGAAATTAAAAAAAGACACTACTCAGGATAAGACCTTTGGGTGTGTGTTCTGTTTTTTTTTTTAAATTTTAACTCCAAATTCACGTATGTAGCAGTAAATAGGACAGCGTCTCCCACCCGCTCCATGAGGTGCTGGTCAAACAAAAGAGCACCTTCAGCGGAAGACTCATCCCCCCACAATGCACCACAGAGCGCCACAGGAAGTCATTCCTGCCTGTGGCCATCAGACTCTTTAACTCCTCCCTCTAAGTGTCAGTCTGTATGACCCGAAGTCACTAAACTGGACATTGATCATTAACATCTCTGCAATACTTGAATAATTGTGCAATATTCTGTGTACTACTCCTGTGCAATATTAGTTTTCCCATGTTAGTTTTTCCTATTTATTGATATTGATATTATATTCCTCCATTACTGCTGTGCAATATCTTAATAATCTCAATAAGCTCCACTTAACTCAACAGTACATGCACCTCTGCTTATTACTTATTTTATTACATTGTATTATTATACTGTATTAACATCATCAACCGGTAAACCCACTTGGTACTTCACACTTATTTTATCTTATACTTATACCCACCTGGTACTTAATTTATTTTCTGACCTGTATTATAGTGTATTGTATTATATCGTTTTCTAGCACTTTCTCCTGTGTGCACTGACGTAAAGGCGAGCTGCTGTAACACAGAGTTTCCCTTCGGGGATCAATAAAGTATTTCTGATTCTGATTTCTGATATAACACCGTGACGACGTTACACAACCAGCTTGATGTTTTCAGTGTTTTGTTTTTTCGTACCTCTGCAGCAGCTGCTCTGTCTTTAAACAGGCTGAGCGTCTCTCCTTCCAGGACAGCAAACACCTCCTCCCAGTGCTCCAGACCCTGCAGCAGCAGCCAATCACAGAGAGAGACGTCACACACCTGTCGGCCAATGCCCACCAACGGTCACATGCAGCCATGTTGGAGGTAAAGGTCGTAATGCCTATTTCTGCCTGCACTCTGCATAATATTAAGTATGATTAGTGGTGATCAGAAAGACTCAAATTGGGGCCAATTTAATATCAAGAAATCTTTTAATTGACATCTTTATGATCAGAAATTAATACTTTTTGCGTTAGATGTTGTTTGTGACATTAACAGACATTTTTCTAAATCTGAGGCATGATGGTAAACTTTTTTTTTTTTAAATATACAAGCAGTTAAAATGTATTTACACTTGTGATGATGTAATACAACACAAAGGGAAAAGTTTGCGGTCACTTTTATTTACAGTTTTTACTATTTTCTCTTCCATACGGAGTGATTTCTGCCTTATTACGCATTTTTAAATTCAAGTTTGAACGTGAGACCATTTGTTGCTTTGCTTTACTCACGTGAATTTCCTGCAGGAATTGTTTGTGATCTATATTTATTTGCTCCAGGCAATGTACTGACTGTACAGACTGTAGCAATGTACGCACTGCCCGTGTGTGTGTGTGTGTGTGTGTGTGTGTGCGCATGGATGTATGATAGGAACTGGATACCGGACATTGGGATGTCTTGGGATGTTTTGTCATTGCAATACCGCGAGTGACCGCTGGGACAAATTGGCAGCAAGGCTGAGTGGCGGCTCTATTAATTTTTAATAATAAATACATTTTTGTCGTGCTATTTTTTGCATATACACAATCAATTTGGGCTTCAATGTCTTTCTCAAGAACACTTAAACCTTTTAACTCATGGCACATATTCTTCATACTGTGAAGATTCCATCCTCTTCGTTTTAAACTCTGTTTTTCTTGTTAAAACATATATTTTTTACATATTTTTTACTGTAAATTTCTATTTTATATTTACTTATTATGTTTATTGTGACCGTTATGCGCCGAAATACCAAAGCAAAGTCCTTGTATGTGAAAACCTACTTGGCAATAAACCGATTTCTGATTCTGATTCTGGAGCTCACAGATCGATAAGCTACAGCCTCGCGTCTCTGTATGTTTGTAACGTTTCAGGATAAGACACTTTATATGCGATCACATTCAGTCTGAACGCCTTTAGAAAAGGTCTCTGTCCTGTCCTGATGTCAGAAGTCTCTCACCTTGTTTCCTCCTTGTTTCAGTTTGATCTCCAGCGTCCCCTCCATTCTGACTGGCTGCACTGCTGTCACCTAACAACACCACAGGTGTGAGAGAGCAGCGATCAATCAGTTTCAGGTAATCATAAAGTCATGACAGTTGATTTGACGGTTTTTACCTCCGGTGTGGAGCTGGGGAGGCCTGGTTCTTCATCTGGCGCATCTTCTAACTTCCTCTGTCGCTGTGGAGGAGATGGAGGCAGCTCCCTTGTTGGAGGAGCAAGGTCAGCTGATTTAGTATCCTCCTCTGTGATTGGTGCAGCAGACGGGGAGTCAGGTGGTGTAACCGGTGCAGCAGCAGGTGGAGTTGGAGAATCAGGAAGATCAGGCTGTTGGCTGATTGGTGATTCCAGGTTGTGGAGCTCTTTCCTCGTTGAAGGCGTTGGTGCTTCAGAGGGAGAGGATCTGTCTGAGACTGGTGGAGGAGGCAGCTCAGTGGGAGCAACAAGCTCTCTGATTAGTGGAGGTGAGTCAGGTGGTGTAGCGGGCTTCTCCGGTTGGTTTGGGGGCTCAGAGCGCCGTCCGAACGTCCGCTCTGTGGAGGAGATTCTAGGCTTTGGAGCCAGAGGAGGTTTGTATCTGGGACGACAGTCTTCCTCAGGAGTCTCTTTAGATGAAGAGGAGACGGAGGTTTGAGGGGAGACGGGAGGTTTGGGGGAGGAGGGTGGAGGTGATTCAGGACGTTTTGGAGAGGAGGAGTCAGTTGATGCTCTGAGGGGAGTGCCAGGCGTCACGTTTGAGTGGCTGGTTCGACGTCTCCCGGGTTTTAAAGTCGGGCTGGAGCTGGGACCAACAGGAGGACTGTTAGCCTCGTCTTCCACCTCCCATTTCTGAGCCTTCCTGGTGGAGCTAAAGCGTCTCTTCAAGTCAGGGTGGAGAGACGGGCTAGGTGGGGTGCTAGCAGAGGTTGTGAGACCGGTCCCCACCTGGGTACTGTCTGTTTTTTTGTCTAGCCTGGACGATCTGATTGTTCTGTCCGTCCTGCCACTGCTGACTCGACGGACAATGTCTCTAGAGGAAGAGACCCACGGGGTCTTTGGATCCCACGGTTTACTCCTCAGGGATGAAACTCTGGCTGGAGGTTTTCTGTCCTCAGGGTCCATGTCCTCATTTCCATGAAGACCCAGTCTCTTCTCCCTCTGAGAAGAAAAAGAAAACATTAGAGCAAAGAGAAAATAGTGTTTCACAGTCTTCAATCCACAAACCTACCTCCTCCTTTTTGTAAAGTTACCAACCAACCTGTGTTTTCTTCTCCTGCAGTGCGATGAAGCGGTCGCTCTGGGCCTGGATCATGGCCTCCAAGTCCTCCTGCCTCTTCAGGAGCTCCATAACATCCGACACAGAGTCCTGGAGGAACCAAAAGAACGGCCATGTTTTTAATAAAGACAGCTTTTGATGGCACGTGGTTGAATGGTGTCTTGGAGACTTCTGAACTTCCTGGTATGACCAGAAGTTAAATTACCCCACAGTCCTTAACATATTTTACCCCACAGTTGTAAGACTGATGTAGAGCTACGGAAAAGTCTTCATTGAGGGTAGACCTGCCCCTCAGTCCTTGGTGGGGTCCAGACTTTACCTAGAACCCATTGTGTTTTAGATCTATCACATTGCCAAGCCACATTTATACAGTTGTACGTTATGTTTTGGAACTACAGTTCTCATAATTTGGGGGTTTTGGGGGATGTAAACAGGAAGTATAATGTTGCCATGGAATCAGTTAGTCAGCTGTGGGTTACAACTTGAGCCCTGTTTTCAAACTGTCCCATTAAAGCAGCTGAACCAGCAGTCAGCAGCTCGTGTCTGCAGTGGACCCGTGGACGGACAGACGGCTGTCTCTGGATCACTGTGAGACTGAAGGAAACTTAAAAACAGCAGGATTCTCAGGCAGGTTCTGCAGCATCTTTTTTTCTCTGATTTCTAAGTGGATTTAAGGACGTTTTTCTGGATGGACATCAGAGTTAATGATATCCTCGGGAAGTGTAAGTCACACTGAACGATTCAATATGTGTGTTCATGTCTGTGTGTTCAGAGTTATGACTCTGAGAAGGAGTGCGATTTTTGGTGCTAAGTGTTTAAAAGCACCTTAAACACCTCCATGAGGCTGTGAGTCACTGCTGCAGCTCCACCTGCTGACCGTGTTGGGTCAAACTACAATAACTAACTTCCTGTTGTTTTTATAAACACCTGCATGCACCTGTCCCTTTCACCTTTCCCACACCCTCTTGAGGAGGGGAAGTTGAGGGTGTGAAAACCTCTGGACTAGCTAACTAATACCCCTCAACTTCCTGGTGTCAGTGGCCACACAGTCCTTGACCACTCCTCAATATGGTCTAGACCTACCCCGTA
Organism: Siniperca chuatsi; assembly: GCF_020085105.1. Lineage (NCBI taxonomy): Eukaryota > Metazoa > Chordata > Actinopteri > Centrarchiformes > Sinipercidae > Siniperca > Siniperca chuatsi. The sequence continues at coordinate 28,110,832 of NC_058056.1, forward strand.
GTCCTCAGCCATCAGTGTGTTTTCGTAGGAGCTCAGCCAGCGCTCTGCCTGCTCCAGCTCCCTCTGCAGAAGTGAAATCTCCAGCTCCTCCACATACAGGAGCCTGGTTTCCTCCCAAACCTTCTCCATCCGCACCTCCAGCTCCTCCAGCTCACAGATACGCTCCTCCACCTAAGAGGAGGGCGGGAAATTAAACAGAGGAAGATCGGGATGTCAGGTAAGAAGTTATTAGCAGAATATCCTCTTTGAGAGCGTCAGATTTTAGACCTTTCGATCTTACCTCTTGGGACATGAAGTTTCCTTCTTCTATCAGGCGCCCCCCTTCCTCCTTCACAGCCTGTGATTTGCTGAGCTGTCTGTCAATCTGGACGCGGTACTCATCGTGCTTTTTAATGAGCTGCTCCAGGTCAGTTCCCTCCACGCTCAGCGCCTCCCCTCGTACCAGAGACAGCATCTCCCTCAGCCAGGCCCTGGGCATGACAGACAGACATCCAGTTTCATGATCACAGACTGCATCTGCTATACTATGATCTCGAAAATACTGTACATCCCGTCCCATTCTAGAAAATGGTTTTCCCCGCTGACCGTCTCTAAGAAGAGGTTGATATGTCTTTTTCCAACTAATACACACTTACTACAGTTAGAACATTCAGAGACTGAGTTCACTAGATGTTTTTTAAATAAATTAATACATAAATGTTAGTAGTTAACAGTACATACAACACTATGCTAACACAGGGAGTTATATATAAAAAAAAACATACTTCATGAACGTCTGGCCAATGTGCTCTAAGAAAATAGCCAATTTTGTTGTTGTTGCAGTTTCTATGTTTCTTCACCAGTTTCTACTACTATAGACATTGATGTTGAGTCCAGCCACTCACTGGGTACATTTTGCACACTTGTATGAATGCGTGTGTTTAAAAGGCCATACTTTTACTTGTGAGTACTTGTGTTTGACATTTGTTTTTGCACTATTCTTTGTACCGTGTGGTTCGTTCGTGTGCTGCTGTGACATGTGAATTTCCCTCAGAGGATAAAGTATCTATCTGATGCTGTAGCTCATGTCGAAATGTTACGGCTGAAACAAATCAAACGACAAAGACATCATAAAGCTATCACTGTGTGTTGTTTTGTTTGTGTCTTCGTGTTGAAGGCAGGCCTGCTGATGAGTTTGCATCACCCAAAGTGAGATGTGAAGAGGACCTACATGAGTTCAGTGCAGTGGGATAAGTATTTCTGCACGTCTTCAGCCTGGCCCAGTCTGGCGCGGCGTTGGGAGGCCTTGTCCTGGATGCTGGTCCAGCAGGCCTCCAGCTCCTCCAGCCTCTGAGCCACAGCAGGTCTGGCCTGAGGCTGTCGTCTGCTCAGAGCCCGGCCCTCCTCTCGGCTCCTGGTCACTTCCTCAGAGATCAGAACCAGGTCCCTCTAATGGCAGACATCAACAACAAGGCAGGTAAGCTGATGTTGTACAGACGATCCTGCGGGTCATTAAACTAAACTGAACTAAAGGTACGAAATCATCAGTGTCACTGACTGAATCAGTAGCTTTCTGCACTTGAGTTCCCCTCACTGTAAACTCCTTTATCAGTTCAGCCATGATATACTGGTTAAACGTTTACTGAAGGACAGTGAAATCCACAGGAACATTAGTGATGTGACAACTTGGTTGTAGGAGCTGTTCATGTAAATAACAGACGTATGGAAGTTACTTAGACTGAACTGAAGACAGGAGCAGTGATGGAAAAGTATGAAAATGATTTTAACAAACTACATAGTGAATGACTATGAATTTTTGTCATAAACTGAATTGTATAATTGCCCTTTCTACTACACAAACTATTACACAAGTCTGGTTACGTGTCTTGGCCCACGGTGCCGCCCACCTCTACACTTCAGAGACTGTCAGGTGGTTTTCACCTTGCATATAAACAATAATACACCTCACACACACGGCTTTATGTTTCTACGCTGACTCGCGATACAATGTTGTTTAAATTAAAACCAAAAAGAAATGTTTGATTTTACTACCTGAGAACGCCAGCTAAAAATAAAAGTTCAGTTTTATTTAACCCCTGCTCTGTTTATAATGCAGTTCAACCTTTTCCACAACTAAACATATTTTGGTTCTGTGTAGATCAACATCAAAACAAAGGCCTCTGGTTATCGTGAGTTTTATATTTCCCCATATCGCCCATCCCTCCCCTCCAGACGAGGGTCCTTCCTGTCTGCGTAGCCTGCTGGGTGTTTCCTACCTCCAGCGCCTCGTGTTGTCTCAGCAGAGTCTGGATGGAGTGCAGGTCCTGGTCCTCTGAGTCCAGCACAGCCTCCTTCTCAGCCATCCAGCCCTTCAGCTCGTCCACATCGTGATTAAACTGATGAATCTCCCTCGCTGACTGCAGACTCTGGAGGGCACGGGACAGACTGTTACCCTCACCACCTGCGAGACTGTGACACATCCAAAACCACCACGGGTATGTACCTGTTCTCTGGTCCTGATGCTGCTGTTGAGGTCGTCCCACAGCCTGCTGAGGGCGTCGTCCCTCCTCCGGGCCTGGCCGTCCTGCTGCAGCCCTCTGCCGAGCTGCTGTACTGAGGTCAGCCGGTTCCGACCCAGACCCGACATCTCCGACACCAGAACCTCCAACTTCTTCTGAAGGACCTGCAGATGGAGGGAGATCTGGGTTTGAACACTGCAAGTTTGGAAAGACACAGTTCGCATGAGTTTCAGTACCAATACCAAAACTTTCTTCGGCACTTTACTTTCAGAAATTTGTGTTTCTACAAAATCTTTTTTTCCATTTAACAAAAGTCAGTTCTCAAATGTTAAATGTTGTCTGAACACAAGCAGTCATACAAGTACTTTAGTCTAAAATGGGCAAAATTCTTATTTAAATCAGAAACTACGTGATCAAAAAATAAGTCAACAAGATTATGAATCTAACTTTTGGTGTGTGACACGTTGGTCAGTACTGAGCGTTGATACCAGCCTTCGATGAGACCTTCAACCTTTGTGAACGCAGACTTGCCCTGTCACTTAGCAGCACGCCGACAGGATCGGTCAGGATCTAATGTTAGTTAACGTGCTGTGTTCTTCTACACATCCAAAAGGTCTCGCACACAGTCCAGGTTCACACAGTGTAGTATGGAGTGAAGCAGCCGTCCTCCTGATAAATCCTGAGCTCCATCAGAGCTGTCTAAACAAGGTATTTCAGAAGCTAAAAGTTTAATTCTGTTTCCTCTGTCCTGTCAAGTTTATAACTACAGTTTTTAGTTTTGCTGCTTAAATTTCCCACGATATTTGCTGAAACATTACTGCGCGCGTGGAAACGTTTACAATGACTGACAGCAGCCTCTCTAATCATTAAAGTAAATCATTAAAGAAAATACTCATACATCAATAAAACACACAAAAATCACCTGGAAAGCTCGCTGATTGACATCATTTCAACGGCAATATAACCTACATTGACCGGTAGAGGAGGACTGAAATGTCCATGCCGGTACAGGCCTCTAAATCGGAGAAACTAATTTGTTTGGGTGGGTGGCGGGTGGATGATTAATGTGTACGTGCGGATTGGGATCACGTCAGAGCCGATCACCACTGCTCACCCAGTTGGTGTTTGTTAAAAAATATTTTATACATTATTTTTAATCGGACCTGCTAAATTTGTTAAGATGTTTAGTCGCACTTGACAGATTTTTGGTCGCACCCTGGAGTCCTGTACAACATTCAATATGTGGACCCATCATGTTGTTAAGTATGTATTCTGGAAAGTGGAAGCTAGTTAGCCTAGCTTGCTAACGTTAGCACTGACTGTCTAGACGGTACTTTTGGTTCATGTTATTTCAACACTTGCTGAGTCAGCAGCAGCTCCTGCACACTCAGTGCTGTGCAAATCCTGCTTTATAGAAAGGAGGGGTTCTCTGTAAGTTACCCCGTGATCACGACACAACTAACTCCAAGTCATGTAGGGAGTTTTTTTAGTACCCACCCACATAGATATTGTACCAGTCAAACTACATTCATTATTTGGTTGCAAAAATTCAATATGAGGTGCTGTCGCTGCAGAAAAATAAAAATAAAATATATATCTCCTGCTAGGTAATAATTACAAATTACAATTTTGACCAAATAAGCACACAAATCAAAACAAACACCAGGGATTTCATTGTTGATTTCTTAGAAAAATTCATTTTAATTTCAGCTGGACATGTTGAAACTGGAGGAAGATATCCTTTCAGCTTGTTCAATTCTATATTCTTTTTAGCAGAAACTGTACAAATTACAGTTGGTTTGCAGTCAGTCAGTGTGATTTCAGTTAAACTAGAGTTGTAGCAGCTTGATAGCTAGCTTCTGGTGCTGGACATGATCACACCAACACACAAAGGAATCACACTCTGTTGTGACGGCTCACGTGGGGTGAGAAAATCTCTGAAACAGCACTTAGATCATCGCAGGACACTTGAAAATGTTGACATTATAGTTATTATAGTCTTAGACAAGGTTCATCTTGTACTTGATACTACTACTTGACTCACCTCTACATCCTCCAGATCTTGTCCGCAGTCCTTGGACTCTGCCACAGTCTTCTTGGAGGTCAGCCATGTTTGTAGTTCTTTGGCTTCTCTCTCAAACACGTAAAGGCGGAGCTGGTCTTCCAGAGCAGCGCGACGAGTGGAGGAGAGTCGGAGGAGAGCCTCAAAGTGTTCGAGGACAGCTGGGAGAGACTCACTGACCAGGTGGCTGAGACAGACAGACAGACAGACAACCTGTGACCAACTTTACAAATAAAACAAACATTTAGAGATTTATAGGGATAAAAACCAAAGTTAATGAGCCATACAAATCCCGAACAAGCATATTCAGTCCTCATGTAGACCCATGACCCTCTAGTATCGAGCTAATAGTCAGACCTGACCTCCTGATTTTACTGGTGTTTATACAGGTAACCATGCTACGTGTCTGTTTGCCTGTTGGGATGTCCGAGGTGCTGCAGTGAGGCTCCGCTCTCCTGCAGCCTCTCCATCGTCCTTCTCTGGTTCTCCAGCTCCACATCCACAGAGTCCAGCCTCCTCAGCAGAGCCTCCGTTGCCTCCTCGTTCCTCCCACAGTCCCGAGACTCCAAACCTGCCTGCTGCTCCTCCAACCACAGCTCCAGCTCAGACACCTCAACACACACACACAACAATATACAGGCTCACACACAGAAACTAAATTTTATATAATAATAAACTTTCTATATTAATTTTTGGCTCTGTCAGTGTTACCTCAGAGAGGAAGGTGTGGATGCTGAGCGCCTCCTGCAGGAGTTTCCCCTTCCTCTCCGCCTCCATCATCAGCTCCTCATGGAGCGTCTTCAACTCCTCCAGACGCTCCCGGATGTCGTGAGACGCAAAGTGACGACCTCTGACCTGCGAGGGTCAATATAATGTCGTCATAAATAGATTGTGAATGTTTTATACAATACACAGAGTTTTAGAAATAAATGATGTCTCCTCACCAGACTATGCCCCGCTTCCTGAACTGCCTGAACCAATGGGGCGCGGCTTGAGATCTCCTGCATCACAGCCTGAAAAAAAACAAAAAAACGAAGGTATTTTTCAAAAACTTACAAAGATAACCCAGCACAAAGTTAACACTGAGCTTGTTAGAGGGGCTTTTAACTGGGAATTTTGGGAAGATTCATCCATTTAATTAACTCAGATTTCATGTTGAGTAACAAAATAAAATTTTCTTTATATATCTGTTGCTTATTGTCACTTATTACACATCCTACATATTTAATGCTGGTTGTCTACTTGAAATATATTTTAAGTTCTGTGTTATGTTTTTATGTTTCCTCAAGTTTATAATGATGATTACTTGCACTGACACCTGTAACTTTTGGATCTTGTCTGATTCTCTCTGCAAGCGGTTCAATTGCTAAAAAGCAAAAAGTAAATCATAAATTCCCCAGACAGGAAGTTATTAGTATAAATCTTTGCTGTTGGATATTTACATAATAATTTTACAAAATCTACAATCTCAACTGGAAGATTACATTTTTCTAAGGCTTTAAACAATTTAGGCCACTCAAGATGATCAAATGCTTTTTCAGCATCAACAGCTATCACTGATCTATATTGTGCTTTTCTGCATGCTGTATTATGCCAAAACATGGACATTTTAAAACCAATGAATTCTGAAGATAACTGACCTGGATATGATTTATCTCCTCTTTTATTTGCTCCAAGCTTTTGTCTGCAGATATTTGCTCCAACTCAAACATAAGTGGTATCAAGACAGGAAAGCAGTTTTAGAGTTTAAAGTTTCACTATATACAGATGAGCTTTTAATATACTTGTGAAGTTATGCCCTTTAACAAGTATCGCTCGGATCAAACATTTAATTTACTATCGTGGTTTAAATGCAGAGTCGTGGTGGTTTTAAATATAGAGGCATTCATGTTATTTAACAATTATTAAGCGATATAAACACATCGAAGGATCATATGAACCTGCCTTTTAATAACTAAGGGAGTACCACGAGGTTCTGTGCTTGGTCCTTTATTATGTATAATCCACATAAACACTATTATCACTCCAACATAGACTTATAATATTCATTTCTTTGCAGATGATGCAATCCTGTATGCACATGACTCTTCTCCGACTCAAACCCTATCTACATCGCAGTCTGCCTTTAACGTTCTTCAGACAACTCTGCAGAACCTCAAACTTGTACTATTTGTACTGTCTATCTTACATCTTCCTGCCATCCATACACATAATGGTGTATTGAAGTTGTTCAGTCTTACTGGATTAAAAAAAAAAAAACAAATTTTTACCATTTTTAAAGATGTGGGTTATTGGTTCTGATGCTGTTTGTATGGCTGCCTGTATTTTGTTGTGTGTCTTATCTGTGTTCTTATTTATTCTGCTGTACTCAGGTCTGATTATTTACTTGATTAAATTAAAGTTACATCAGGATCCAGTATCTTTGTTTTTCCATCTGTATCATTGAACAGTGAATCAGTGCAGTAGGGTGTCAGTGACTACCTGGTGTTTGTGAAGCAGCTGCTGGGTGCTGCTCAGGGATCTCCCCAAGTCTTTAGCAGTGATGGAGGGCAGTCTGTTGCTCAGCCAGGCCACCTCCTCCTCCAGGTCTCTGTAGAACTGGAACAGAACCTGCCAGGCCTCCAGGGTTTCCCTCCGACTCTGCAGGGGCTCCAACAGACTGTTGTACCTGACAAGAAGGGAACATCACTGATGTTAACACACAACTGTTATTAATACCTCGAAGCATAATGTTAACTTCTGGTATTTAGAATTGAGTGCAATGCTAAAGGATAACTTCACTGTATTACCACTTGGGTCATATTTTTCAGTTTTTTTGTCCATCATTTCTGTCAGTTATGATAAGATTGTACTCGTACAGAAACACGTCAGGTTGGAAACAGTTTATCCAGATTAAACCATTTTATTTGGAGGTAAAACCAAAAGTGTTGGTAATAATCCCTCATAGCACAGAAAAACGTTGTGCACACAACTACAGTAAGTACAGTAGGTTAAGGTTGAAGCAGGAAGTGGGTCTGCAAATTGAGATGGATGTTTACAACAGACAGTTTGGGTATTCATTTTTTAGTTCCCAATATTCTGGCTTCCAGCTAATTAGTGTCAAATGTTACCTGTTGTCTTTAGTAAAATTATACTATGGTGGATGTAAACCGAGAATGAAGATCAGAGCTATGTTTTGAAAATAAATCTTTCAAACTGAATTTTGTATGTCTAGCTCTATGTATAGCTTTCTAATTTACACCGAGCCAGATTTCTCACATTTCATAGAACAGTTATCAGACCTGTTGATGGTGTGTGCCACTCTGGTCTGGATCTCCTCAGCCAGGAAGTTTCCCTGCGAGTGGAAGCTCTTCGCTGTTTCCACCAGACCCTGTTAAAAGGTAAAAAAAAATCTGATATATATAGTACTATACTATACAGATTTACACATCAGGTTTGTGTGAAAATCTCATTCTTGTTGCAGCAGCAGAGAAACAGTATGTAGACTCTTGTGTACCTGAATTCTGTCTCTGTGTCCATCCACCTCCTCCTCCAGCCCCTGCAGAGCCTTCAGCAGCCTGTTGACAGACGGCAGGTCGCTTCCACAGTCCTCATTGGCCAGTTCCCTCTCCACTGACCACACGCATTGCTCCATGTCATCCAATGAACGCTGGAACTGCAGCGCCTGAACAAAACATACACATTGAATGTTTGAATACCGCATCCATTTTTCTAGTTGATTTAGTGACATTTTATTTTGTGAGCTTATCCTTGGCAAACTTTGTTTGCCTCCACACAGTTTATCACAAAAAACCCCCCAAAAAACACAACAAAACGTTGACTGAGCCTGAAAGAATCAGGGTGTCTCCAGCAGGGAACCTGAAATCATCCGATTGCCGATAGCTAGTCGCGGAAGAAGTATTCAGATAATTTAATTAAGTAAAAGTACCAATACAAAAATGAAAAATTCCTTTATTCAAAAATAAAAGTACTTGTTCTATCTGACATTATTAGATTGTTAATAGTGATGCATCAAGGTTAGAGCAGCATTTTACTGTTTTAGCTGCTCGAGGTGGAGCTAGTTTTAACTGCTTTATACACAGTTAGCTAGTTTTAATTACTTTATATAGAGTTAGCTAGTTTTAACTGCTTTATATACAGTTAGCTAGTTTTAACTACTTTATATACAGTTAGCTAGTTTTAACTGCTTTATACAGTTAGTTTTAACTGCTTTATACAGTTAGTTTTAACTGCTTTATATACAGTTAGCTAGTTTTAACTGCTTTATACACAGTTAGCTAGTTTAACTGCTTTATACAGTTAGTTTTAACTGCTTTATATACAGTTAGCTAGTTTTAACTGCTTTATATACAGTTAGCTAGTTTTAACTGCTTTATATACAGTTAGCTAGTTTAACTACTTTATATACAGTTAGTTAGTTTTAACTGCTTTATACACAGTTAGCTAGTTTTAACTGCTTTATACACAGTTAGCTAGTATAACTGCTTTATATACAGTCAGCTAGTTTTAACTGCTTTATATACAGTTAGCTAGTTTAACTGCTTTATATACAGTTAGCTAGTTTAACTACTTTATATACAGTTAGCTAGTTTAACTGCTTTATATACAGTTAGCTAGTTTAACTACTTTATATACAGTTAGCTAGTTTAACTGCTTTATATACAGTTAGCTAGTTTAACTGCTTTATATACAGTTAGCTAGTTTAACTGCTTTATATACAGTTAGCTAGTTTAACTACTTTATATATAGTTAGCTAGTTTAACTGCTTTATATACAGTTAGCTAGTTTTAACTGCTTTATATACAGTTAGCTAATTTAGTCCAGTGGTTCCAAACCTAGGGGTCGGGCCCCTCCAAAGGGTCACCAGATAAATCTGAGGGGTTGTCAGATGATTAATGGAAGAAGAAGAAATAAAGTTCTGATAAACAAATCTGTTTTCAGTCTTTGTTTTGTGAAATATCAGATACGTTGACCTCTTTGGGCTTCAAATAGTTACTTAATGAAGCTATCTGAAACGTTTTAAGGGGAAATGTCTCTTTGGTGGAACTGCTAACAACTCAGACATCTGAGTGGTTTAATCTTGTGTTGTATTTTATAAACTTATAATTTTCTTGCAAAATATAATATTTTTCATGTAAAATCTTAATCTGAAAAGTAACTAGCAACTACAGCTGTCATAGCATATCATATAGCTGGAGTAAAAGGTATGGCCCTCTGAACTGTAGTGGATTAGAAGTATAAAGCAGCATACATTGAAAATACAAGTACAAGTATCTCAACATTGTACTTAAGTACATGTACTTTCCACTACTGCTGATAGCGGATACGATTTGGTTGGTGGGGTTTACTACAGACTGCACAATGCAGCATGGAGATGACAGCGAAGTCTCAGTGAGATTAAACTGATGCAGACTCGAATCTAATACAAATATCAGATATCAACCTCTCAAAGTGAGAGAAACAAGAGCTGTAACTGAAAAAAACATTTATGATCCTGAACTAACCCTGTTCAATCCTCCCTCCAATGTGGAAAACATTACAAGGTGTGAGAGTGTGTGCGTGCGTACCTGGTAGGCCTCCTGCAGTCTGGTTTTCTTCTCCTTACAGTTGTGGATCAGAGCGTCCCAGCTGTCGGTCAGCTCTCTGAGTCGAGGTCGAACCTTCACTTCAGCTGACGGAGACTCCGACAGCAGCTTCTCTCCTTCCTGCACAGAGACGTGACATCACCACAAACACACTTCCTGTCAGTGTTGGGAGAAATACTCAGATCCTTTACTTCAGTAAAAGTACTAATACCACACTGTAAAATTACTCTGTCACAGGTAAAAGTACTGCATTGAAAATGTTACTTCAGTAAAAGTATGTCAGTATAATCAGGAAAATGTTCTTAAAGCATTAAAAGTAAAAGTACTCGTTGCAGTGCAGCGTCCCTGTGGCTGCTGTGCTGTTATATATTATATTATCAGATTATTATTCTTCGTGCATTAATGTAAAGCAGGATGTTGCTGCTGCAGCTGGTGGAGCTGGAGCTCATTTTCAGAATCAGAATCAGAAATACTTTATTGATCCCGAGGGGAAACTCTTTTGTTACAGCAGCTCGCCTTTACGTCAGTGCACACAGGAATAGAAGTACTAACAAAAAATATAATACACTATAATACAGGTCAGATAAATTAAGTACCGAGTGGGTATAAGTATAAAATAAAATAAGTAAAATAAATGTGAAGTACCAAGTGGGTTTACCGGTTGATGATAATAAGGTAATAGTACATGAACTGTCAAGTTAAGTGTAGCTTATTAAGATTATAATGAGACGGAGGATATTGCACAGCAGGAATAGAGGTATGAGTAATATCAATATCAATAAATAGGGAATTTTAAGCTAAAATGTTGAACAGGAGTATTAACACAGAATGTTGCACAGTTATTCAAGTATTGCAGAGATGTTAATGATCAATGTCCAGTTTAGTGACTTCGGGTCATACAGACTGACACTTAGGGGAGGAGTTAAAGAGTCTGATGGCCACAGGCAGGAATGACTTCCTGTGGCGCTCTGTGGTGCATTGTGGGGGGATGAGTCTTCCGCTGAAGGTGCTCCTTTGTTTGACCAGCACGTCATGGAGCGGGTGGGAGACGCTGTCCAAGATGGACAGTGGTTTGTATCGGACTGTAGCTGATGATTCTTTTCTCCACTAATCGATTGATTGTTTGGTTTGTAAAAAATTCTGAAAATAGTGAGAAATGCCGTCACAGTGACCTCTAGCTCAGATTATGATTAGAATGTCTAATAATGTGGGAGAAATATGTCACTGAATGGAAATGGCTGTGTGTTTATTACTGAACGACAACAGACAGCACTGACAAACTGAAAGTTCACTTACACTGATGTTACACTTTAAGATAAATGGTAAAACACACACAGACACAGACTCCACCTTTGTATGCGTGTCAAGTCTGTAGCGGTTAGCGAGGATCTCGGCTTCGAAGCTCTGATGTTTCAGCAGTTTGGCCTGAAGGTTGGTTGGTTCCCTCCAGCTCTCATCCAACGCCACAGCATTACGCTCGTTCAGCCACACGCACACCTGGAAAACACACACATTTACTACACACGCCTAGAGAACGCACACATGTGCTGCAGGATAAACACACGCAATATAGTTTAGCAGAGAGCTTAGAGCACGGACCCAGTAGAGAAGATTAAAGTCCAGTAGAGTCCAGCATGGCAGAGAGGAGTAGGGTCCAGTAAAGCAGCCTACTCTACAATAGTCTACAGCAGTATACAAGTAAGTACTATAGACTACTGTGTCAGATAAATTAATAAATATATCATATATAGACTCATGTGGTTAGTTAGTTACACTATTACACTGCACAGTCATGAAAAAAATGATTATTGTGTAACAAGCTGATTATTCAAAATGATACTATTAATAAAATATATTATTAAAACACACAGTTGGGTGAAAGCTGTTTTTTAATTCATATTTATAAAATCGGCTTCCAGACCAACAAATCAAACATCAGCAGGTTTAGTGATCGTTTTTTTTTGAAGAATGTAAATAATGTTAATAACCTGCATCATCGTACTGAGTTGAACATCAGAGCTCTTGAAATTTTTTACTACAGAAGCATCGAGCTAATGTGCTGCTGCAACACACAGTAAGTTGAGTTAGCTGTAAGCTAGTTACCGCTGTAGGCAAGTTTGCTCCAAAGATGGTCTTTGTAATCCGATATCTGAGGTGATGTGCTGATGTCAGGTCACATGACCTCCTCATAAATGTGTTCCCGAGTTTGAGAAATTTATAGCAGACTGTGTGAACCAATCAAGGCCAAGACTGTAGACTCGAGTTAGCATAGCCGGCAATAGCAACCGGACGTTAGGAGACACACAAATGGAAGGTACACTAGCAGGTTTTAGCAGGGTTTAGCTGAGTCCAGTACAGTCCACTACAGTAGAGTACCTGGTAGCTGCTGGACAAGAACTGCTGCAGCTGCAGTGATCGATCCAGAGCTTTGTGACGAGATCTGCTCTGCTGCTGCAGCTGGCTCCACCTGCGTACAGGTGATCAGACAGACGGGTAAAGTTTTTAATAACTTTGTTTCTGAAAAGCAACAACTAACAATCCTTTTTCCGCCCAGAGGGAACAACTCTGTCAAAGAGATAAGAAGGTCTGATGATGTCGGTGGTTCTCATTACCTGCTAGCGAGCGCTCTGCTCTTGGCTCTGATGTTGTCGGAGTCGTAGTGCTTCTGCTGGATCATCTTCTGGGCCAGTTTCTCCACCTCATCCAGCTGGTCCACCTGAGCCTCCAGAGCCTCCTCAAACTGAGCCTGCTTCCTCTGCAGAGTCTCCACCTCTGTCACCGAGCTCTGCACCAACGGAAGCGAAGAGGCTGTAAGCTCAACGTTTTTCCGCTCACTGGGCAATTTTTTTAAATAAAACAATCTTTTCCACATCAGTAACGCAGACAGGTGGTTCTTACCCCCAGGTCCTGATTGGACAGGAAGGCCTCCTTGTTGCTGAGCCAGCTCTCACACTGCTCTAGAGAGGCCAGGAAGACCTGCAGGATGGAGAACGAGTCAGTACAACTTTAGCCCGCTATAAGGCCCTGGGCAAAAACAAACTGTTAAATAAAAGCAGCATTACAACAATGCAAAAATATTCAGTTATCAGTAAAAGGCATACTGACTTGCTGTTTTTCTTTAATGTTTTAATGCATTATGTAAAGCACTTTGAGTTGCCTTGCTTAAATGTCCTGCATCTAAAATCTTACTTAATTTACTTACAGAAAAATGCACCTGAAGTACTAAAAGTAGTGTTATACTGTGATATATCACTTGTTTATTATGTATTATTATTAAGGAGCTAACTCTAAATACCTTATATACCGTTGGGTAGTTTAATCTATGACACAAATTGTATTTTGCATCTGTGCAGAAACCAGAAACTATAGATGTCAGATAAATGTAGTGGTGTAAAAAGCACATTTGCCTCTGAAATGTAGTGAAGTATAAGGTAACATACAAGTGAAATACTCAAGTTCCTCAAAATTGTACAACTTAAGTAAATGTACTTTGTTACTTTAAAATGCGGCCCATGCTTAGAAGAGTTCCTCAACTCAGAATCCACTAAACAAGCTACTTCTGAGTCAGGTGACTTTTGTTTACAAGCCCTAATTTGCTCACAATTACTATGTACTAGTACTATGAACATGACCAAACCAAAGTATAATGTAACAGTAGGTGTGATCAAACCTAAAGTTACTGACAGGTCAGTAAATCCTACACAGTTTAGTAGAAATGCAGATTTACATTTATATTCAAATGTATTTTACACCCGTTTTCCCCTGAAGTTAACCTCAGATCATCACCTGCAGGGTTCGGGCCTGCTCCAGGGTCGTGTTGCGGTTCAGCCAGGCTCGGTCCAGTCCGCATTTGGCTTCCTCCAGCTGGTTCAGGGCCTTCTGGATCTCCGCCTTCGAACCGTGACTCGACCGGATCAGACCCTGACCGAAGTCCCGAACAGAGTCGATGCGCTCGGCACGGGCGTCGATCTCCGTCTGGAAATCCAGAAATTCAGTTTGCACAGTTTACTGTTACATCTGATCTACTGTATTAACCTGTCTTAAGTAAAGTACTCCAACACACAGAGCTGGTACTCTCGGCTCTCACCTTCCAGTCCTGATGCTCGACGATGAGCCGGTCGGCCTCGACTCTGGTCTTGGGAAGGCCTTTCTCTGCCATCTCGCTGCTCTGTTTGATGCTCCACTCCAGCAGGAGGCGCTGGTTGGCTTTGAACAGCTGCAGCTGGTGGGCCTCCTGCAGCTCCTCCTTCCTAAACAAACAACATCTACCATGAGTCCATCTGCTCACTGACTCCGTCCAAGTGCAGACACACTGACCAAGCTGTTCAGAAACTCCAACAGAGGGGAGATGATCACCTCAAATTTACTTGAAGTTAACTAAATTGAAACTGCTGCTAATAAAAACAGTCTCCCTCTCACCTGTGTTTCACCTCCTTGTCCAGAGTCTTCAGAGCTTTCTGGACCTCCTTCTGTTTGTTCTTCAGCTTGTCGCTCATCACTGATCGAGCCTTCAGGTGATCTGAGACCTCCTTCTCCAGGGCCTGAGTAGATGAGAGTCTACTTAGCTTCACTCTACATGTTCTTTATATTGCCTTCTTTATTTTTTATTCGGGGCATCCACTGTATAAGCTAATGGCTTCTTGACTTCACACTTCTCCTGTCACATAACTTTTCTATCTGTTAACATTTTTTCTGCTGTTTTAAATAAGCTGAAAGCGAGGGTCCAGCAGAACGTGAGGGTGTAGTTACCCTTTAAAGCTCACTTTGGACAAGGTTACGTTACTGAAGCTCAGTTAAAGAGCAACATTTCAAGTTACAGCAACCGAAAACAGTTTCATAACAAACCGAAACAGAAAGAAAAGAAAGGCTGAGATTTAGGGCTCATGTCGATTCTCTGCCTCCTAAAACAAAAACCTGAGAAGTCTTGGTGTAATCATGGACCCAGAGCACATCAAATCAATAACAAAGTCTTCACACAACCATCTTAGAAATATACCAAGATCCAGATTAATCATGTTAAGGCATGACTTCATCCAGCAGGTTAGATTACTGCCACATTTTCACTCAGGACCTTTGACAGCTTCAGTTCTTTCAGAACACTATTTAAAGTCCTGCTGCAGGTCTATAAATCTCTCCAAGGTTTAGGACCAGAAAGGCTCCTTTAAAGTCTTGTGGATGTTGAAACAAGCCCTCTAACTCACCTTTGACCTCTCCTGGATGACCCCGGCCTCTCTCTCTGTTTCCTCGTGGCGTCTGATCAGGTTCTCTACGCTGTCCACATCAAAACCACAGTCCTGACCCTGCAGCAGCATCTACAGAGACAGAGGACGGACTTTATTCAAATTCAACAAGAAACACACACCACGACGTCGTCGTCACCCTGTATGTACGTCTCAGTATCAGATGACTGACCTTCTCGTTGGCTCGGTCTCTAACCTCCTCCAGCTCTCTGATGAGGGCGTGGACCACCAGCGCCCCCTCCAGCTTCTTCTTGTAATTGTTCAGATCTCCGTGAAACCTACTCCACCTGGAAGAGACGTTTAGTGTAAAACTGAGAAAACAACCCACAGAGGTGAGATTAAATGTGAGTGTTACCTGTCGTTGAGTTGCTGTCGCCTCTGTCTAACAGTGACCAGTTCATCAGCGCTCTGTCTCTTCTCCAGTCTGCCTGCCAGTCTGTTGATGGCTGTGATGTGAGCGTCGTCCACCGTCACGTCCTAGAATAAACATACCATCAGTATATTTATATATGTCGTACTGTTTACTACCTAAGATGTAGACTAAAAGGGTCTCAGAAGCGACATTCAAGACTAAACTTGTAGATGAAAATGTCTGAATTTCGGGCTAAAAGGTATAGATGAGTGGTATCTTGATTTCCAGCTAACATTTTCTAGACTCAAGTCTACAAGGTAAGAGGCAATCAAACTAACGAAAGACACAGATCTCAGGCTAACGTGAAATACCCATAAAGCATTTTGGCTTGTCAAAGATTATGACCCTACATGTTGCAGTCAGCGAGATAATTTAAGAGGTACTTACTATGGGGAAAATTCACAGTGGGACCATACTACAAAGGTCTACACACAGTAAATGTCTCAATAGATTTACACTGACAGAATTCAGTAATGTCACACATCTTCTCACACTCAGAGAAAGAAAGCAAGAAGCTTTTAGCTGACTCTCTTCAGTCAAGTACACTTAAGCATGGATTGACTGACACGCATTGTGGGAATCAAACATGTGATTCTTGGTTACATGACAAACACAAGACCACCACACCGCTCCCTCACCCCGTCTCCAGTCCCCCTGAACTCGCTGAGTTTCTTCAGCAGCTGAACTCCATGTTCATAATCCTTCCCAACGTCTCCGACATTAATCATCACCTCCTGCAACACAGACAGGTCAGGGACAGACATTAAACACTGTAAACACACTGCAAATACACCATCCATCCCTCCGTCCATCTCCTACCTTGTGTCTGATCCAGGCCTCCACCTCTTCGACTTTCTGCAGGAACTCCAGGAAGTCTCTGTTATCTTCCAGAGCTTTCCCTCGGGTGGCCACGGCCTTCTTCAGCTCCTCCCAGTGGAGCTTCAGGGTGGCTGCACTCCTCTTCACCTCCTTGGACCTCGGGTGGCGAAGGGACACCAGCTCCTCCCCAGCCTGGAAGCACAGAACAAGAAGGCGGTCCGCATCATGACGTTAGAGATGTTTGGAGCAAATTAAGTCAAAAGATGCAAACTGTCCGATGTAACTTTAGTGAATTTTACCTCATTTTGTTCCACAGTTCCTTTAATCTAATTTCATGTTAACTAACTTAATTTTATGCCAACTCATCTCGTCCTATTGTGTCATGTCAGTCCAACTGCTTTCATTATTATTTTGTTTCATCTCATGTATTCACATCTCTTCTCAAATCTTGTCTTGTATAACTCTTTTGTTTCATCTTATTTCTTCATATTGCATCTCATGTCCTCACATCTCATTTTGTTTTCTCAATTATCTCATTTAAATCACATCTCATGTATTCCTCTCATGTATCTTATCTTCTCGCATCCTGTCTTGTATCATCTCCTCTCATCTCACTTAAAGGTCCAGTGTGTAGGATTTAGTGGCATCTAGAGCCGGTGTTTGGTTTGTCCGTTCTGGGCTACTGTAGAAACATGGCGGTGCAACATGGCTGCCTCCGTGGAAGTGGACCCGCTCCCTCTGTAGATATAAACGGCTTATTCTAAAGGTGATGAAAACACGATGATTCTTATTTTCAAGCGATTATACACTAATGAAAACATACTTCCATTTCTGGCAATAGCTCCTCCTAAATTTTACACACTGGACCTTTAATCGCTTCATCCATCCCTGTCTTGTAACATCACTGTGCATCATCTCATGTAATTTAATCTCATCTGATTTCTTCATCTCTGATCTCAACTCTTCATGTCTAATCTCAGCTCATTATCATTTTATTTCATCTCATCCTATCTTGCATCATCGCATCATGTCTCATCTTTAATTT
Organism: Siniperca chuatsi; assembly: GCF_020085105.1. NCBI lineage: Eukaryota > Metazoa > Chordata > Actinopteri > Centrarchiformes > Sinipercidae > Siniperca > Siniperca chuatsi. The sequence goes on from NC_058056.1 coordinate 28,128,493, forward strand.
TGTTATGTCTTATTTCATTTTATCCATTTCATGTCACCGCTGATCTCATCTAATTTAATCTTTTCATAACATTTTAATCACATCTTATCTGTACTAACTTCATCTTATATTTTTTTCTCCATGTCTCTCAACTCATCTCACCTTGTCCCACCTCTTCATCTAACCTCATGTTGTCTCACGTTTCTTTTATCTCATCATATCTCATAAGAGGCATGCCTCCTCATGTTTCTCTAATCCCATTTGACCTCATCTAATCTCACTTAATTTTTATCTTGTCAAAATCATGTCTCTCTTATCTCACCATTTCAATCAATCTAACTTCACCTTACTTCACCTTATCTCATCAAACCTCATCTCATCTCGTCTTACCTGCAGTACAGAGCTGATGATCTCGCTGTGAGCCAGGATCTCGGCCTCAAACACCTGATGTTTCTGGAGAAGCTTCATCTTGGCCTGCAGATTGCTGAGGTCAGCTTTACCGTCCTCCGCCATCTTCTGCATCCGCTCAGACACCCACTCCTCAGCCTGACAGACACACAGGTGATCACTTAAAACAAACAGACAGGCTTTCTGAACATATTGCAGCTAAACTGGAAAACCCTTCGACAAGAAAAATAGGAGGAACCTTCTCAGAAATTAACAGCAACAAATTTAACTGAAACACAGTTGAGCTATTGTTCTTTGGTGTCAGTTAATTCAGTTTTATTCATTAAAAACATCCTTGACAATATTGTCATATACGGACGAAGAGTCTCTGGTTAGTTGGTTACCTCGGCAACGTCTCGGTTGAAGATACACAGCATCCTGGAAAGCTCAAGCTCCTCCCTGCGTTTGACGGACAGCTCCTTGATCCTATCACGTCGCTGGAGGAGGGCCTTGAGTTTGGTTTGGACCCGTCCGCTCTTCTCTCTGCTCAGCAGCTTCTTCAGCCGCTCGGCCAGCTCCTTCAGAGAGGACAGCTGTCCCAAACAGACGGAGGGAAGATTTAAATGAACATTGCAGCAACTTCCCTTAAGGTAAAGGACCATGACGTGGGCCTAAAGCAGGGCTGCTCGACATAGAGCTTGTCAGAATCGGATATACTTTATTGATCCCCGAGGGGAAAACTCTTTTGTTGTGGCCCCCAGATGACAAAAAAGTAAAAAGACTAAAAGTCTAGATCCCCTCTAGGGTCTTCTAGGGTCATGTCACTTAACATGGGCCAAATGTCAGAGGTGAATTAGAATTTTTAAAAACTCCTGTTTATTGCCAATGCTCAACCACACACATATCTACATTAAACAACAACAACAACAACAAGAGGCCGCAACTCAGCAAAAAGAAAGACACCAACAAAATGTACATTCAAAATTAAGCACCAGCATATTGTGACGAACAGATACACCAATTATCCATAAAAGTGTCCAAATTATTAGTTAATTCAAAATAGTTCAAATCCAAGGCATTTGACAACATCCCCCATGACTCTGGGAACTTAAGACTGGCATTTTTTACAATTGTTTTGACGATTCTGAGATTAATGGACAATTGTTTAAATGAAAAAAAAAAAAAGGCTGATACTGGTAACTGAAAATACTGGTTAGTTGCAGCTCTACATCATAGTAAAGGGAAGGAGATTAAACAGCAGAGCAGACCTTGTCCTCCTGCGAGCTGAGCAGCTTCTCAAAAGCTTCATGGCGTTTGATCAAACCTTCTGTCTCATCAACTGTGTTTCCCAAAGTGCTGTTCTGCAACAGGATCTGTGGAGACAGAAGAGATTTTACCACTGATCAGACACTGAATGTGATGTTTGTCATTCCCTTTGGAGAACAAACACAAAGTATGGATGTACCTCCTGTGAGCTGGAGGTTTTGTCCATGCTGTTAACGTCTCTGTAGAAGACCTGCTCCAGGTGAACAGTTTCTAACCAGCTTTGTTTCTCGTTCCACTGCTCCTCCAGTTTGTCTCGCTCTGCCTGCAGGGCCTCCAGCTTCTCCAACACCTGGAAGAACCATTAATTCCTCTGACACCAGACTGCACCAAAACACCCAGTAATTTTAAATCTTACTGTTCATCTCAAGATACTTGTCAAGTATTTGTCCTCTACTCTCCTCCTCTCCTCCTCACCTCCTTCCTGTTGGTCCTGTCCTGTGTCTGCAGCTCCTCTCCCATGTCCAGAGCCTGTTGGTAGGTCTCCTGTCTGGCCTCCATCTCGGCCCACAGCTGCTGGTGCTGGGCCAGCTGGAGGTCGGAGGTCGCCACGTCGCTGATGCTCTCCTCAGCAGCCATCACACCAATCAGCTGGCTGCACCACAGGAAGTAATCCTGCGCCTGCAGAACACAAAGACAAATGGATAAGATCTGAGAAGCATGGTGGGATTATTAATTCTGTTTAATCATTCGCGTCTTCACCGTGTTAAGGAACAGGTATCTCTGGCATGCGAGTTTTAGCTCCGCCTCCCTCTGCTCTGTGTGTAGTCGGAGCTCCTCCCACCGCTCCACCACTTCCTGCTGCACTTCCTGTAGGCGGAGCTTCAACTGAGGCGTGCAGAGGTCCAGGATGGAGTCGACAGCATCCAGCTGCTCCTGCAACTGCAACACACAAAGAATACACACATCACGTTACATAACTGTGTGATCATCCACGAGCATCTTTACAGGATACATGCTGAGGGTTTGATGCCTGGACAGAAGAAGCCATTCTGAGGAACGACGGATCAGTTTCAACTTCACAATAAAAGTCCAGTGAATTGTTTAATTCATCAAGTCATATCAGTCCATTCCTTTTTTGGGCAATAAAGACTTTTTTTGTCTCTCCCCACCCCAACTAAAATCACCAAAACAGCACAGTTTTCTTCTCAAAATCTCAAAATGTTATAGCTGTTTATGCATATATTTATGGATCTTTCAATAAAGAAATGAATAGGGGAGATCACATTTGTAATTTTCTCATTTTGGCTGCCTGGGCCTTTCCAGGTAGCCGCAGTTGCTCGTCACAAAAACAGCTTGAATCCGGCACGCATGTTTGCGGCACACATCCTAAATTTGTAATGAATGACATGCCAGAAGTGGGCCGACAACTGAGTTGAATTCTCACCCCAAAACCAAACCTCCAAAACCAGAGATGGCCCACATTTCGTCCTTCAGTCCCAGAACACAGAAGAGATGAGATTTAAACAGTGGTGGAAACAAAATTTTGAGGTACTTGTATTTTATTTTATGATACTGTCTACTTCTACACTACATCTCAGAGGGAAATATTGTACTTTTTACTCAACTACATTTACGACAGCTGCAGTTACTAGTTACTTCACTAGCAAACTTTAAGCTACGATGAGCTTATAAAATACAATTCAGCCAGTACTTCCCAACATTTTTGGCTTGTGACCCCTCACAAAAAAGCAGTACCTGGCTGGGGCCCCTTGTCACATTTAGATTGTCTGTGTTGTTTGCAGTTCCACCAAGGCCTCTATACTTCTCAGATGGTTTCATTTAAAAAACTGTTCAAGGCCCAAAGCGATCAAATTAAATATTTTGCAAAAAACAGAGAATATCCTAAAAACTGAAAACTGTTCTGATTTGTGTATCAAAACTTTGTTTCTTCTTCTTTCCTCTCATTAATCATCTGACGACACCTCCGATTTATCTGGTGACCCTTTGGAGGGGCCCAACCCCTAGGTTGGGAACCACTGGACTAAACTAGCTAATTGTACATAAAGCAGTTTAAACTAACTAACTGTGTATAAAGTAGCTAACTGTATAGTTATAAAGTAGTTCAAACTAGCTAACTGTATATAAAGTATCTAACTGTACATAAAGTAGCTAACTGTATATAAAGCAGTTCAAACTAGCTAACTGTAGCTAACTGCCTGTATATAAAGCAGTTAAAACTAGCTAACTGTATATAAAGCTTAAACTAACTGCTATGTATATAAAGCTAGCTAACTGTATATAAAGCAGTTAGTATATAAAGCAGTTAAACTAGCTAACTGAAAGCAGTTAAAACTACAACACAGTAAAACGCTGCTCTAACATTGATGCATCAGTATTAACAATCTAATAATGTGAGATAGAATCAGAAATCAGTCCCAGGAGACATTTTACTGCCGAACCAGTACTTTTACAGAGTTGATGTGCATTAACGCCTCCAGTGCTTACAAAGAAAACTGTGGGTACAAGTGTTTTGAGGTGTGTTGCCCTTAACGACTATTAAAATTACACTTTCCATTTAGCTGCTCTGACTTGCTAATTGAATGATTAACTCATATCTCTGTGTGTGTGTGTACCTGTAGCTCTGTGGCAGCCAGCTCGTGGAGCAGAGCTTCATGTTTCCTCAGCTGTGACATCACTCCCCGCAAATCCTTCGCCACATCGTCAGGGATGCTCTTCTGTCGCTCCTACAGAGGAAGGGAGAGAGAGATTTGTATGTATGGATGGATGGATGTGATGTGATGTGATGTGATGTGATGTGATGTATTGACAGATGGACACTGTACCTGGATTAGTGTCAGTGCGTCAGTCAGGTCTTGGTAAAAGCGGTGACATTCCTCGGCTCTCTGCAGCTGATCCTGACGCTCCCTGGCCACGCTCTTCAAATCGTCCCAGCATGCACTGCAAACAATGTCAGAATTAACAGAAAGAAAGAAAGAAGTAAGCTAGAAGTCAAATACAAAGCTGCATCTACCCTTGAAGCCCTTCCTTACTGCACTTCCCCTGTGCTTCCTTCCTTCCCAAATAAGATGATTAAAGTTCTTCACACTTCATCTCTATACAACAAGTAACATTTTGAAAACTGCAGCAAGCCATTTGGGTGGAAATGGTGTGAATTTGGCAGCTCGAGTGGTTCACACGCACACCAAATGAAAAGGTCAGTGTTTTTCTATTGTTTCTGGCATTTCATTGTGTTTGATGAACCTTTAGAAAATTATCTGAAAATGCTAATGTGGATGTAAAGTGTACCTGAGCTGCTGCAGTGTCTCTCTGACTGCAGAGCTCTGTGGATGCTTGTTGCGGATCAGTCGAGCAGCCAGGTCGCTGCAGCTCTGCAGACTCTCCTCTCCGACTTCCAGCTGCTTCAGAAAACCTTCAAACTTCCCACGAAGCAACTGAAACGTCACACATCACAAACACAGAAACTCTTTTCTTTACAGTGACCTTCACCGTCTTTACATAATTTTTTAAGGTGTATTATCATCATGACTTTGATCATCAGAGCATGACTTTAATTTCCTTGCAAGATAAACAGTTTTCTTGGGAGCAGGACTTCACTATCACATTATCTTGATACATAAAATGGTGCTCATATATATCATTTTTAAATAATGAGAAAACAGTTTAACAGCTGTTTAATATGACAAATAATAAAAGTTTGATTTACATGCTGATTATCATCACATAGGTATAGAGACAGAGACTACATTTTTGCATAGTTCTTGGTCTACACCATATATAAACACCAGTATGGCCCTTTAAACACATTACCAGTATTATTAATAGTTAGTATATGGTGGAGCCCGATGATACTAGATTTCTGAGGCCTGTACGGATAACAATGTGGTGAGTTTTACAATTTACAGAGTAAAATTAGACTCGTTAGTGCTCTCTGGTAGACAAACTCTGTAACAGAGACACTTTTCAAATGACCTCAAACATATCTTTGACATGCTCTACTGACATTTACGGTTACTTATTGGCAGATATATCTACAGATAATGATATATCTGCAATAAGCCAGTATCGGGCAATAATATCAGCCTGTGTATTTATCTGTGGGGCTCTAGTTATTGAGATGTAACCTGCACATGTTGGTAGTCGTTGCCCAGGTCCTGAGACTCTGCTGTCTGTCTCTGCTGGTTCATCCAGTCCTCCAACTCTGATGACTCTTGTCTGAACTCATGGAGATGGAGGACTTCCTTTAACCTCTGACCCCTGACAGGAGGCACATGGACAGTTAGACTCACAGGTACACAGACAGGTGAGCAGACAGGTTCATAGAAAGAGCTGAATACGGAGGACTAGACTATAGCATCAGAGATGAATGGCTTCTGCATTCTTAAAGGCTTTACTCTGTCTTTTACTCTTTTTCTCTGATGACACCCAGGCATCCCTAAATTAGGATGAATAAATTGCACACAAGTGGTGACGGAAAAAAACTGTCCATAAAAGGTACAAAGACTCGAATCACAAACTGTGAGGCGTCTCCCCAGGAGGGCACGGGAGAGTTAGACAGCAACTTGCCCACAGATACTGGAAATAACTGACTCCATGGCAACATTATAGTTCCTATTTACATCCCCCTAAGCATTATGAGAAATGTAGTTCCAAAACTTAGAGCAGGATTATACGCCAAATAAAAGTGAGATTCTGCCTGAGGGGCCAACAGCGTCAGACTGCCTTAGAGCAGAATGTAATTATAGAGTAACACGATTATGAGTCAGTATGTACCTGAGAGCAGCCTGGTGCTGCAGCTGCTGATTCAGACTGCTGAGGCGACTGTAGGGCCTGCTGAGCTCCCCCAGCCTCCAGTTCTGAACCGCCTGCTCCACCTGGTCTCCTACCTCCTCCACCTCCACCTCCAGCACCTCCAGCTGGCCCTCCAACACCTAAAGCAAGGGAATCATCGGGATACTGTTCACAGATATACATGCTGCCACATTTCACATTTGCCCATCATTACTTTGTGTGAGTGCTGTTGGTTCAAAAGTTTTGTTTAAAAAATATTCACAAAAAGGTGGAAATGTTTTGGAAAATAAGCTCTAAAACTGGGCAGTTTAAGCTATGCAAAAGATGCAAGGAGAAAATAGGACAAATGCAAAGTAAAGATACCTGTAAGTATCTCCAGAATTCAGTTTCATTTGGAGAAGGAGTTCCACAGGGAACGATTTGAGGTCCCCTATTGTTCTGGTTAAGTACAGACCTCTCTGAGTGAGTGTTGTACCTGGTGTTTGGTGATGAAACTCTGTGTGGCCAGCTGGTCTTTGCCGTAGTCGTCGGTGTTCACCAGAGTGAGTTTCTCAGTCAGCCTGGACTCCAGTTCTGAGCAGTCCAACAGCAGCTGGAGACGGTTCACATTCAGAGAAAAATCCAAACAAAATGCTTCCAAAACAAACAGTTCCTCAAATGTACACTTGTAGCAGACCAGTACAACCATTCTCTCTGTCAGCTAGTGAGGTAACTGTGTTATTAAGTGTCTTGCTATTAAGGGCTTTGTTGATGGAGGGGAAAGTCTTGTGCCGGGTTCAGACTACACAATATTTTTGACTGATAAGATGGTCACTCTGTCAGATTAAGCAATTTTAGAGTCATAAAGAGTCATGGTGTCCGAGGAGGGGTGTATGATACTTGTTGTCTTGTGTTCGGAAAAGCCTAAAAAAAAGAAAAGACAACTGTGACCTTTCCTCTGCTTCACAGTTCTACCTCGCAGCACAACCAACATCATCATTCCTCTTTCGCTTCGTCATGTACTGTGCTCTTATTGGTCAACGTCACAGAACACTTCGTGGAATTTGTTTTTTTTTCTCGGGACATTGTCCCAGATGTGGTGTCAGTTGTCGTCCACTATGATACACTACGAGGGATAAAACGATCGATTGTTGCGTCTGCCATTTTCTTTCCTGATGCTACTCCTGTCGGGTCGGGCTGATATTGTGTAGTCTGAACCCGGCATTAGACATTCGCTTTGCTGACCCATGTTTTTTTAAAACCTTCTTCCATTCGAAATAATAATCTCAGCTCTCTGTCCCTCACCTGTTCTCTGGTTATGGCCTTGCTCAGGTGAGCTGCTCTCCTGTTGCAGGCCTCCTCTAGCTCCTCCCACTCTGAACTCAGGTGCCCGCACCTGCAAAAAACAGCAGACAGTTCACAGTCATTTATCAAGGAGAATAGGGAATTCTGACATGAAATGCAAAGAAAAATGCACAGTCGACCCTGAAGAGAGACACAACGGCACCTCTGAAGCACTTCCTCTCCGTCTGATTTGCTGGATTTGGCCAGGCCCCGCCCCTTCTCCAGGACGTGATTCAGGTATTTTCGGTGGGCGCTCACTTCCGCCTGCAACTCCTAGGTGAACAAACACAACACACACAGGCCTGGAATAAACAAAAAAAGGGTTTTCTTTGTTTTAGCTGTTATTCTGATTTATAAAGTTTAATATATACCTGGAAAATTGACTTTTATAAGTCACAAATCACCCTTCACTTCTTTTTCATCATCTTTATCTCACTCTGAGCTGTTTAGATGAACAAATGGGAGACTTTTTATAAGTAATAAACTGTAACCAAGCCAGTACCTTGTGTTTCTGCATGAGACTGATGGCTCCAGCCAGAGACTTGTCGTAATCTGTAGATCCAGAGGCAGGAACATGTTCAGAGATCCAGCTGAGCTCCAGGTCCACATCATGATAAAACCCAAACAGCAGCACCGACGCCTCCAGCTGAGCTCGACGCCGGTCCAGAGGCTTCTGGAGAGACTTGAACCTGCAGCACAAAGCTCGTCAAATGAACATCATCTGCCAAATCATATCACCTTTATATAAAAACGCAATTAGCACTCTCTGTAGAATAATTAGAACTGGAACCAAATTGTAATAGATGCGAATAATGATTCCTTTCAGGACGCTTCAAAAACTACTGCTGCTGAAACACAATTTTTTTCACATAATCTTAGAAAACACAGTTTGGACATTAATTAGTTCCTATAGTTGCAGGAACGGGGTGAGAAACATACGATTTTAGTCAAGAATTGATCTGCCGCTTTCACTTTGCGCGGAGTTCAATGCGAAATCGCATTTCTATCAGCCGGTTTGAGAGAGTGGGTGGGACTGAACTCTCATTCAGCAAATATTGTTTGTTTATGTTCTTGTTTTATGACTGCAGGTGAAATAATACAAGCAGCAGAGCGGAAAAATGCAGTTTGGCTGTAATGAGTGCATGGATTGTGACAGAGGTTAATTATTTAAAATGTTTGATAAAACGCTGTATAATCTGGGGTGGGCAGATCGATACCCAAATATCGATACTACAGATACTACATCTCGTTTTGAAGATCGATTCTAACGTCAATAGGATCGATACCAAAAAAAGGGATCAGTTTCTCTCTTGTATTTCATCGAAGTGAAACCAGCACACCCTGACTACTTTCCGACATATTATTGCAGTGATGGCTGAACGAAAGAGGAGAATCGTTTGGAGCTATTTCACAGCTGCGAATTAAAACGTTGCTAACTGCGATGTGTTTTATCAAACCTGGGTCTCACAGGTGGCAGGTAGAAATTCTACCACTCGGCTGACCTTACAATGATTGCTGACCTTCGGTAAATCATTTAGTGGTCATGAAAATGTATTCAGATTTAGCCTATTGATGATGCATTCACCTTATAAATCATGACACACTGCTCTCCCCTACATGAAAGTACATAAGCCGCTTTTAATAATAAAAAGTATCCATATCTATATTGATATCGGTGATTCTGGCCCTGTATCGGATCGAAACCTGATTTTGTGGTATCGCCCACCCCTGAAATAATCTACAGCAAATTTTGGTATGACTGCAGCTAAAGGCTGGTCGCAATGTAATTAGTTTTGCAGGTATTTTGCAGGAATGTCTGAACCAAATTGCATGGCAATCCATTCAATAGTTGTTGACACTTTTTACTAAATACCATACATGTCAAGGGCATGGTGGCGACAGAGAAAAAGTCAGATCCCCCTGACATTAGGAGTCATCCTCTGGGAACCATGAATGTCTGTATAAAATTTGACAGCAATCCATCCCATAGTTGAGATATTTCAGTTTGGCCGAAAGTGGACAGACTGACTGACATTGCCATCCCTAAAGCCACGCCGCTGGTATGGCTAAAAACGGTATTAGCAAAGATGCTCTCTACTCTGCAGAGTGTAGAGAGTCCACTCACAGAGTGAGGTAAGTGTCGGTCTCCTGGAGGATCCTCTGTGAGTCGAAGTGATTGGAGGCGATGCGTTTGGCTCTGCTGACGATGGAGTTGATCTTTTCCGCCAGCTCCTTGGCCTCCTGCTCTAGCTGCTGGTGCTCCTTCACACAGAAACACAGCAGTTACTGACCGCTAACAGGCTGCCAGTTCCACAATAAATACTGCATGGAATTAGACTGGATTACCATGGATCCCATATAAAATGACTGGCGTTGCACCAGTGTTAGCCTTGTGTGGCCTCAGTGACCTCACCTTCAGAAGCACTCGGCTGGAGCGGAGGTTGTGACCTTCGGCAGCATTGTTCAGCATCCGCTGGATGGCCTCAATCTTCAGCTTGGCATCCTGAGAAAGGAAGAATGACTTTAACTAGGCTAACACAGTAATTTATGTTTTCAGGGCTTACAGTTATCTGGGTAAACTCTGAAAAGACTGGTTCTCTGTTCATGACAGGTTGAAAATTGGAAGAAATTGTTTGTTTGCTTGTTTAGTCATTTACTCTGGTAAATACGTTACGTTGCAAATTATTTCAATGGTTAGAGAGTTATTCAACTAACTTAACTGGCCAACAAATAGTTTGCAAGTTTTCAGTTGTTAATCATTTCATTAGCTAGTCATTCAGTAACTGAATGGCTATCTGAATGTCCCTTGCGTCAGTCAGTCAGTTAGCTTAGGTAGTTGGCTATATTACTCAGATCGCTAGTTGGTTAGTCAGATAACACTGGTCAGTTAGCTGGTTTGTTAGTTGGCTAGTTGGCTGGCAGAGCTGCCAAGTTTTCAGTTTAGTTTGGGGTGAGATTCGGTGAAGCCAGTGCCTTTTCTGAGCCGGCCTTCTGTGACATTACCCACCGCAGGGGTCGGGGCCATCACTCCTCAACCCCCAGGAATGTTGTTTACAAAGTTCAGCAGCTAAATTCATAATTTTAAAGCATGTATAGGTGAAAAGCCAAGTCAATAATCACGGTCAACGATGAATTAAGTATGGTTCATCAGCATACTTGCCAACCTCCAGACATCGTAGCCTGAATCAGGAGACCAAACCGGTCTGGGGATCTTCACCCAGAAAACTGTTAATTTCAGAGACTGTTTTCCTGCATTCTAGTGATTTTATCGAGTAGGCCTAATGTCGATGCTGAAATGTGGAGTCTGGAGGAAGGGGACAGTGGGACTCTCAGGAGAATCTGGAGGGTTGGCAAGTAGCTACATCTACAAACATTGTATGAAAAACACATTGTCTAAAGACAGTGGATCCCGCAGGATAAATTTGTCCAGAAAACGAACAAACAATGTTTTATTAAACTAGAAAGCCAGCATAAAAATAGAAGAGAAGGAAAGAGCTCTTAGCTGAACTATTCGTTTGGATTTGTCTTATTTTTCTTATTGATTATGTCAGAGGTGCTTTCACACATAACAGCTTCACAAGCAGCTGTTTTCCCTTAGCTATCAGGACTCTGAACTCCTCCCTCTAGCCCCCCTCCTCACACACTACTGACATGCATTAGCTACACCTACTGTATGGTTGTGTGTACTATGTTTCTGTGATGACATGTTGACTGTATCGTAATAATACGTGGATTGTCTGCTGTCCATTTATGTGTTTGTGCTGCAGAGTATAACATACTATTCCACCTGTGTTGGTCATGTGGCCAATAAACTATATCTATCTATCTGTACTATACAAAGGCAATTCATCTTCTGACAGCAGGATAGCTAAATTAAGCTACTGTGGTACTGTCTGATAAATAAGAGCTGGGATAAATACCAATGCATGATGATGATTTGATTTTCAAATTTGTAGTGGTGGTTCTAGCGTCACATTATTGGTGACCTTAATTAATCTAAACGAGGCAAAACTCTGCATACAGGAAAGGTGTTTTTTGATTTTGGAGCTGTGTGTGTGTGTTTGTGTGTGCCTTTGTCAACTGAAGCCACACAAACTGTGTGCTTTGGACTCTGGAAAAAAAGCCTGACGTTCAGACTTTGTCCTGTGTGCAGAGAAAGCCTATTTAACATACAGCCTGTAATTATATTTTTTCACGAGGGAGTGGCTCTGAGGCTTCGGCTTATTTGGCGTGAGATAGATTTGAGAGAGATGAGAGCGTGTTGGCAACCCTGTATAATGTTAACCAAAAATGTAAAACAATGTTGTATTAGATTTCAGCATTGAGGTACAATTAGATTCATGATTTTGCATAGGAATACTAACCTAAAAAAACCTTATATTGGGAATCTCGACAAAGTTTCAGAGCGACAGACAGAGCGTCCCTGTAACCATAGTAACTCACTTCCTGCGTGTGCACGCCGCGAGAGTGGAGACGGTGCGCTGAGATTACTCTGAGCAGCACACATGGGAATTAATTACAATATAACAGATTTGTGGATATTTCTTGCTTTCCCCCTGAAGGCCTGAATAACTATAAATGTGTTTTTCTCTGCGTGAGAAAATGGACGTGCGGCGTGAGACTGTGTCAACTGCGTCAGTCTCACAGTCAGTGCGTGAGAGTTGGCAGCTCTGCAGGCTGGCCAGTCAGTTAATATCAGATAGCCAGTCAGTTACTATTTAACTAGTCACTGAGTCAGTTTCTCAGTCAGTATTTCAGTCTGGGTTTTACCTGCAGCAGCTCCATCAGCTGCTCCTGCTGTCCCGCCTGTCTCAGTTTGTCTCCTCTGTCGGCCATCTTGTCCTGAAGTCTTTTCCACCGGCTGCAGAGCTGAGTAGACTTCCTCCTGATGCTCTGACTGTTGTCATGCTCTTCAGCAAGCATCTCCTGCCCCAGCTGAACATACACATCAGTTAAGCTGCGTTTACGCAATGTGACAGGTCAAGTCAAGTAACTGAAGAAGGTTATTTAGATGTTTTTTTCCTGAGCTGTATGAACTGTATGTCATTGGACTGGGCACCAGTGAGCAGCAGTTTACCTGAACCAGTCTGTCCAGCCAGACCTGGTTAGCCTGCATCTCCCTCTCAGCCGCCTCGTGTCTCTTCAGCTTCCGGAGGATGTTGGTGGGGTCGCGGTACGACTCGTCCTCCGCCACCTTAAACTTCTCCTCCATCCACAGCAGCAGCTCGTCTGCATCTCTCTGGAACTCCTGCAGCACAAAACATCAAGACAACTAATGAATCACTTCCTGATGACTGAACTGACGTTAAAATATGAAGATATGACATTAATTTGAGGTTTCTCCTACAGGAATTCCACTAGTCTTGTCTTGTTTTTTACTTTTAAGCCCCTAGCGGCTGCAATGTTCAGTACATCCCAAACTACAAAGGTGTTGGACAAAACAAATAATACACTGATGATTTAGCTATTCTTAGGGCCTTGTTAGAGCCAGTGTTGGAGCTACAAATGTTTGTCCTGAGGGTGGCGCTAGAGTAAAGGTCACGGGGTCATTAAAATCTAATGGCTAATTTATTGTGTACAACCTGAAACACAGTGGCGCTATAAGAAAGTCCATGGGGTCACAAAAAAGAATTTTAAGGAAACTGGCTGTGAATTTAAATTGTAGTGGACTTTGATGGACCAAAGTATTTAACCAAGGGGGAATTCTGTCTGGATGGTGGTGCCAAGGGAAAGGTCATGAGGTCACCTGAACCACTGAGCCATCAAGGCCAACGTCAGGACAAAAATGAAATACAGGTACAGGAGTCTTTATAAAAACAACGGTCAGGGAATATTAATATAATAATAATACCTGATATTTCTTTGAGGCCAGCAGCAGACTCCTCCTCTGCCTGCTGCTCTCTTTCAACTTCCTGTCGGCCGTCTGGATGCTCCTGCTCCTCTCCTTAATGCTTAAAGATAAACTCAGTATTTTTAAAACCGCATTACACACATATCACTGCTAGTTAGGCAGTTAGCTGTGTTTGGTTGTCTTACTGTTTTGCAGCGTAGTGTTGTTGGCTGATGAGCTCCTGGCTGCGTTCAGTGAAATGATCGACCTGTTGGTCCAAAGCCTTCAGGAGACCTTCCAGCTCCTCCTGTCGGCCCAGCAGACTGTGGACACTGTCCACCGAGTCCTGCATCGATAAACACACATATATTATCATAACACGTCATTTATACTGTTGAACTTTTCTGTTTCACACATAATCAGAATCAGAAATACTTCATTGATCCCCGAGGGGAAACTCTTTTGTTACAGCAGCTCACTGTCACGTCAGTGCACACAGGAATAGAAGTACTGAGCAAATCAAAATATAATACACTATAATAAAGTCAAGATAAATTAAGTACCAAGTGGTATAAGTATAAAATAAGTATGAAGTACAAATGTACGTTCTTGTAAGTTCTGTGTCCCGCTTTCATGTCTCAATTCACTGTAAATGTATATTTAGGATTGAAAACTGAGTACGGTTTCTGAAAACAGATCAGAGTGAAGCGTCCTCACCCCGACGTCTTTGACCCTCAGTCGAGCTTCGTGTCCAGACAGCGCCGCCTCGATCCGGTCTCCTTCCTGGTTCAGCCTCTGGAGCTCCACCCCCTGCTCCAAACGCTCCTTCCTACTGGTCCACATCTTGTCAAGCTTGGACCAATCAGCTTTGAAATCGTCCAGGGTTTCTTGGATGTCGACACCCCCTGTCTTCCCATTGGAAGAGCCCTGCTGAAGGGATTTCCCCAACTTCTCCATCTCCTTAAACCTGAGAAAACACAAACACTGTGGCCTTATTCAACCTAAACACGTCATTTACACTGACAGTTATTAATATTGAGCTTTCTGTGTGGCTCAAATCTCAGTCAAATTTGACTCAACTTTTTTTGTTTTCCACCTTTTACAAATTAGATAACCACAAATGTATCTTTCTCATACAGCTGAGGAAAGAGATTCGCATTATTTTCTGTATCTACTACACATGCAGCCAAAAGGGAGAACCAGGCACTCTTTACCTGCTCCTCTGCTCCTCCATCTCCAGCTGGAGCTCCTGGTGTTGTTCCAGCAGGGCGACAGCTGAGGCCACGTCAGTCGCCGTCTCCTCCTGCAGGAGGCGCTCCTGCACCGAGCCAGCCCAGCGCTTCAGCTCCTTGGCCCGCTGCTGGAAGCTCTGCAGCCTGCGGGCCTCCTCCAGGAGCTGCTGTCTGTCGGCCGCCTGATGCTTCAACTGGTCCACAACAGAACGGGAGAACAGTGTGAACGAGAGCTGGTGTGATTTCTGACCGGAAGGGTGTCAGATTTTAGGTTCTTCAGTTCATCGTTAAAGCTGACATTTCTTTAATGATGTGCTGAATCATCGCTCAAAGTAATTGTAAGAAGAGACTAAACTAATTCAGCGAAGTCGCTCACAGAATCACATTTTCATGGCCAAATTCGACAGCAGCTCTGACTTGGTGAAGATACGCGAGACAGAAACATGAAAATGTTACTAATATTTTAATGGAAAGAAACATCTCGTGTAGTATGATAGTAGTCCAATTTAACTGATCCTACTTTAAAGTGATAAAACAGCATTTGGCCTCTAATTTCATGGCTGTAAACTGGCAGTAACTGATGATAACACCACAGTGGCGTGTGAGTAATGTAACACATGCTGCTGCCTTCATGAAATATATCATTAATGACAAAGTCCTTGTTTAGGCTTGTTATTTTTACACAGACCGTATTAACATCACATAAACAAGCCACTTAATGAAATGAGAGTGGACACATTTCAGCAGCTGAATGTAAATATTAGTTTGTGATGGATCTCAGCGGTGAACGGAAATTTAACAGATGAACTTCTGTTAAACTGTGATGAGGTTCACGATGGCTGGTAGAGGCACCGCCCATGCAGATCATTATATTAATTAGCTCCACCTTTTCAGGCTTGTAACACTGGCTGTGCACATACCGCCGAGAAACTAGAGGCCTTCGTATCTTAAAACGTGTAACCCTACTACATCGTAGAAAAGGTTTCAGTCGCAGTCATCTGGACGCTGTTTTCAGAATCAAGACGTTTCGGCTCCCATCCAGAAGTCATTCTCAATTGTGAAAATGGTCTGAGAACTCAGAAATTTAAGCTACTCTGTGTTGCTTAAGCCCCGCCCTCAGGAAGGAGTCTACCTGAGTATCTGCTGTTTACCTGCCTAGTTTCACCTGAAGCTGACCTAATTGTTTCCATGATGGCCCAGTAATCAGTAATCAGGCCTATTGTTTTCTGGCTGCACCTCCCTCATCACTGTTAAGTACCTGATTAGCATGTGATTGGCCTGACCACGGTGTTAACACACTGTGGTAAACCGTTGGCAGATTGAATCTCAGACCACCATTTCTGTTCAAAGAGGACTTCTTTGACTCCTCTTTCAAACCAACTCTTCTCTCTACTTAGACTCTTCACCTCGCTGTCTTCAAATGTGCGGTTTATAGCTTTCAGATGCAAATGCACGGCGCTCTGTAATCCCGAGTTAGCGTGTCGTCTGTGCTGATAAAGTCTTTTGTGAAGTGGCTGTTTGGTCTCACCTGTGTACCGCTCTTTGCAGTGTTCCTCACTGCACTGAATGGAGTAGACTACATTGCTCTGTTTTTGTGTGGGCATCTTGTCCTTAGGGTGAACGAGTTTCTGTCTGGTTTAAAGAAAACAGGAACATCGTGCTGTCTAAAGATCCTTTGTAGTTTTTCAGACAGTCCAGATACATAATGGATGGAGACACCGTTCCTTCTTGGTTCTGTTCCCCTTTTGTCCTGTTTTTTGGCTTTTTTGGTTTCAGGTGAAACTAGGCAGGTGGAGCACTCCTGGACGAATGAGGGACTACACCGTCTAACTCTACTACAGTTCAGTCTGTGATGATGAATTAAACTCAGACCTGATTCAGCAGAGCCTCCAGACCCCGAACCTCCTCCACGATGGCTGCACTCTCTGCTGGACTGCAGTCCTGCTTCCTGTAAAACAGGAAATAACATTGTGGACTATAAGATGCAGTTAAAATGAAAAAGACCGAACCAGCTGTCTGATGGCTCTTCTAAACTTTCATATTAAAACTTTTGAAGTCTTCCTCAATGAATCTTCCTAATCCATTTTTGGCCCAAACCAGAGTTGTGAAAAATGTTTAAATCATAACCAGGAAATAGCTGTTATCATTTTTACAGTCTGCTTATTCACGGTCTTCTTTTAGATCCTCAACTATTCTTAATACTCAGGTGAAAAACTCCAACCTCCGCAAAGAGCACAGAATTGTTTAGAAATCATGTAGAATTTGAAAGTTATTAAATTGAGTTCTGAATCTTAGAATTTTCTGCAGCAACAAATCTGAAATTACAGGTTTCATGAAACAGGTGATTCTTTCAACTTATGACTTTGCATTAAACTTATAATAAATGGAGGTTTCTACTGTCTAAATCAGACCCGTACATCTTGGCAACGCTCTTCAGGTAGGCGATCTTGCTCTCCAGGGCCTGGATGTCTCTTAGGGCCTGAACCTGGTTCTTCTCCTCGGTCAGCAGGGTGAAGGAGCTGCAGCCCACGTCCACGGTGTCGAGCTGGGACAGCTGACCCTGCAGCTGAGCTTTAGCCTCCTCGCAGCTCTGCAGGAAGGACTGCACGTCTGCTGTGCTCAGCAGCTCGTGTCCTTTTTCATCCTTCAACTGCTGGATCCGATCCCACCTGCGGACACGAGGGTACAGGAGAACCAGACTCACATCATCATTCAGGGTGTATTTCACTCTCATTCATTTCCAATCAGTATCATCAGTGCCACTTGTTAATCACTTGTAGATGTCGAAGGTGTCTGAACCGAGATGTTCAGTTTGTACCTGTTGGAAACCCTCCTCTGTCTGGCCTGGATCTCTCTCTGTTTACTGTGTCGGCTCTTCACCAGCTCCTCCGCCATTCTGATGACGTCATCCAACTGGTCACGCCCACTCGCCAACTCAGTCAGGAAGTTCTGGAACAGGAAGTCAACGTCAACGCAGCCTAAATCTGAAAAGTTTCAGTAGGTCCTTTTAAGTAGTGCAATTTCAAAAACACTTTTTAGGGTTCACAGTAATTTAGACAAATAATTCAAGAGTCCAATATTCAAAAAAGCTTCATTCAAGTTTATTAAATTGGTAATTTCAAAATGATTATATTGAATTATAAATTATAATGGTTTTGGTGAAATTCAGTCACAACGTGAACATAATGAGGATAATCAGTCAACCCTGGATGGGATTGATTAGGACCTTTGTCCTATCGGGTCACTTTCTGTCAATCATACGATCCAATAAAGAAAAAAAAAAAAAAAACAGACAGCGACTAGAAAAACACTTGTGAGCACGATTTTTGATATAGTTTCAGCACATAGCTCGCCCTAAAACCACAAACTCTCTGGTTGTGTACAGATTAAAAGAACAACATGTTAATCAGTGAGCTGTTTCTGTGTGAGTCTGTGGAGAGACCATCCTTTACTGAAGTCTTTTATTACCCTTTTACTAGAAATCAGTTAGCGATCGAACTGATCTGATACTACATCGCCGTAGTTTTATACCGGTGTAATATCACCACCACGTTGAGATCTGATTTGTGTTCTGATTCCCCATTTAGTTAAAATTATTGGATCTGTGGTAACTGTAGGTCTGATTAATAAAGGAAGCATACTTTCATCAGAAAGTTATTTCTTTATTTCGTTATTTTCACATTTGAACCTGTATCATGGATGATATTATAATCACGGAGAGCAGCGTGTGTTGTCTTTTAGCAGTAAAACACTTTTTAATTAAATATCGGTTTCTGTGAGGCTGAAAATCCCAGCGCGTCGGGTAGAAAGTTTATTTTGACGTGAGATTTATTGACATAATTGACGCCTGCACCTCATATTTAGCCTGAACCACTCCCAGGTTGTTGGCGTCGGTGCTAAAGGTGTTCAGGACGTTCTCCTTGTCCTCCATCCACGACTCAAACTCCTGGCAGCTGTTGTAGAAGCGATGCAGACGCAGCGTCTCCTCCAGACTCCTCGTCTTTGACTGCAAACGCAAAACAAACAACCAGAAAGCTTTTATTTTTCATAGAAGCTGCTTGAAGCTTTAAACTTCGCTGAATCTTCATCATCTGACTTCCTTTAGGCTTTATTTTAATCGTCACACAAACAGTATTATCAAACTACATTTCCCATGCTGCCCCTGTCACCTTGACCAGGTTGTACAGGGAGTTGTAGTCCTGGTCCAGGCTGGCCTGCGTGCTCTCCACAGTGTCTCTCTGGTACTGTGGGTCTGGCAGCCATGTTGTCTGAATCTCAGCCGTGCCGCGACGCATCGAGCGGCTGCGCCTCGGACGACTCAACTTCCTGCTCGGGCTTTCCGGCACGCCATTGGTGGAGGCGGGTGGGGTGGGGGGAGGAGCCTGAGCAGAGTGAGGACATTAGGTTTTTACATTATATACTGACTGACAATCATTAGACGTATTATTGATCTAAAATGACTCATCATTACAGGCTGGTCTTGAGGACATTGGCTTAAAGGTTATTGATAATTTATCTAATTTAAATGTTATTGAATATTGATCGTACAGTGGCTGGCAGCAGGGTCAGGTAGGTTTTGGGGACGAGCTGCTGGTTTCCTCGGCTGTCTCTGGCCAGAACTCGGTCTCCATCCGGCTCAGCGTTGACGATGGTTACAATCTCATTACGATCCCACAGAAACTGACCTGAAAATCAGTTCAGTTCGATTTCACACTTTAAGGATTTTCCTGATCTTTTAATCGTTTCTTTTATATTTTTAACATTTCTTCTACCTGAGGTTACTTTTATTGCAGGTCTTACAGGAGATAAAGCGTGAGGGAAACGCAGGGCTGGACAATGCACCAAATCTATAAAATTACCAACATTATTTATGTCTTATTGACCTATTCCAAGTTTAAATAAGTAACTGTCTGAATCAGAGAATAGTTTCAACAAACGATGACACCTAACCAGAGCTTCAATCAGCCAGTAGTCACAGGTTATTGTGATTTTAATTAGGACGAATCTGTCAGAAGTGAGCAAACAGAAGAAGCTAAATATCATGTACTGATGAGGTGTGTTATTACAGTTTTTAATAAGGAGATAAATGTGACAATTATTTTGCCTCCTCTGGTGAAAACTAATCCCAAAAGGACTTTACAGGAAATGAAACCAACTCTGTTCACACAATTTACCCGACAAAAACTAATGTTTAAAGTTTGCATCATTTCCCATCATGCTCTGCTGTGTGACAGTGACACAACAGTACCTTTGCTGTATCTGAAGCGGACCTTGGCCTTGCTGTCCTCACTCTGAGAGGGGGAGCTCCCAGAGCCCCTCCCACCCCTGGCGCTAGGTGGCGGTGATGTCACCGCTCCTGACCCCTCCTCCTCCTCCCCAGATGAGTCGCTGTATTGGATCATCTTACTCTGCTGAGGCTCCGCCTACACAAAAAGAGTGAGTTTTTAGAAATACAAACCATCAAGTGACAACTTAAAAGAGCAACTTAACACCAGGCTGAAAAACTGTGTTTCTCTGCCCTCTTCAGTTGAGAGTTTTAAAGTCTGTTTCACTTCTGACTCGTTATGTGGGGGCGAGGGCGGGGAAACCTGTTAAAACGGAGTGCATGTGCCATATGAGGTGGCAGAAATGACTTTGAATGTCTATCAGCTGATAATCAAACAGCAGCAGGTGGTGGAGATTACAACTCTCAAGTGTTGGCAGAGACACTAAAGAGCCTTTTCACTGTGGACTGTCAGCCACTACAAGCCCTGTGAAACGTGCTTATCAGTGTGTGTTTCTAATGGTACTGTTCGTACAAGTGGTACTTTGTATATTTGCCTCATGTGCAGTTTTATGTGCCAAATGTAAATGGGTGAAGACCACACCCAAGTGGGTTTTGGACCCTTTGTTAACCACACCCGACAGTGATGTCATATTGTACTGACACACCCTGGAGTGTGTTTCAACAGTTACATAAAAGACAATTACAAAACCAGCCTACCATCACCTTAAAAAACATAGCAAGAATTAAAAGATTTCTGGATAAACAAGATACAGAAAAAGTTGTTTGTGTGTTTATTTTTATTGTAACGGTGTCTCACCAGGAAAGTGGAGCTTCCTGTGTGTCAAAGGACAGATTCTAAAATCCTATTACTTGTTTACAAAGCACTAAATGGTCTCGGGCCTAAATACATCTCTGATTGACTCGTACGTTAGGAAGCATCCAGACCCCTCAGGTAACTCGGGACAGGTTTACTCAGTGTTCCCAGGATCAAAACCAGGCGAGGTGAAGCAGCTTTTAGTTCCTACGCTCCCCACCTGCGGAACAAGCTTCCTGACTACCTGAGGTCTGCTGAAACCGTCAGCTCATTTACATCAGGGTTTAAAACATTATTGTTTACTGCAGCTTTCCAATAACTCAAGATACATAATTTCATTTTAGTCTGTAACTATTTACTTGCTTTTGTTTTTATTGACTTTTGAATGCAATTTTAATGTTTTCTTAATGCATTCCTGTTTTTAACGTATTTCTAGGCCCCTGTAACGCACTCTGAATTGCCTTGTGTCTGAATGGTGCTGTATAAATAAACTTGCCTTGTCAAACTCGCCTGTACTACACTGACGTGTTCACGCATGTTTGTCAGCGTATACAGTCCACAGACATGGGCAGATGACATCATTTACATCACGCAGACCCTCACAGCTACACAGACACGGTGAGTAGGATTTGAGTCTATATTTACAGTCAGAGCGGTTAGCTGCGCCGCGCTCCTCGCCTGCTCCGACAGTCTCTTTATCTCGGAGGCGTAGGCCGCCATCTCCTTCTCCAACCGCAGGTGGCGCTGCAGCAACGCCACCGTGCTCGACTCATCCTTCCCATGATCCTCGCTGGTCAGCAGCGGCTTCCTGTCGCCCAGCCAAGAGTTGGCCTCCGCCACATCTGCAAAGTACTGAACGGAGGAAAAGTAGTTCGATGTGTTAACTAAACTGTCTTAAACTTATAAGATCAAAGTAAACCTGGATCCAGTCTCCATAAACCTCAACAAAACATAAATTACATTAAACACATAAAGCGCTAAACATCAATAAAGTCACAGAAGAAACTGTGTTTTATAAGGACAAAGGAAGCTCTGATAGCTTTTGGCTGTTTTTCATTTTAAATAAATAATTCTGCAAGCCCTGAAAAACACAATGTGTCAGTTTGTTTTTTGGCCCAAGAAGAAGTGCTAATCACTAGCTTAGCTACAGTGCTAGCTACTCTGCAAATTACACTGACGTTTTGTATTGTTATTGTGGCAAAATATTAAGGGAACAATAGTCAACACAACAATGCTGTATACTTGTTCCTATACATTACGAAATATTGACTGGCACAGAGAAAGAGAGTTACAGCCGACAAAAAAACAAAACATTTTGGTTTCCGGGTCTTTTCTTCCTGGTTCGTTTTTTCGTTCTTTCTGCACCTGTTTGATCAAAACGTTTCCTTGTCTACCTGTTTTATGGCTGCGGCCGCCTGCAGTCTGTTGCGGCGTCCCACCGCCTCGTCGGTCAGGTGGCTCCACTGCTTCTTCAGGGTACGGATCCACTTCTGGATGGCTCGCTGGTTGACCTGACTCTGTTTGGACAGCAGATCCTGACCTCGACCCACAACTCCGTGGTACAGAGACTCCTGGGCCTGGAGCTCCGCCTCCAGAACCTGACAGAACGTAATGAGATTAATTTATCGAATTGATTAACCCAAGACAAATAAAAAGGAAAAAATTGTATCTGCATCCATCTGCTTGTGTAAGGATCAGGTGATCAGATAGTTTAGAATAATCATTCCCTCTAATCAGTAATTCAAGCCCTTAAATTAAAATCATTCATTTAAATTATTAATTTGTGTGGTAAATATACTTATTTAGACACAGAAATGTGCCAGCAAAGGCCGTGAAGAAGACAGCTAGTAAGCAAACATGGATGTTAACGATGCAGGATTTAACATTAACATTTTCGTATTCTTATCCTAAACCTCTCTTACCTTTTTTTTTTTTGGTTTCATATGAAGTTAGATGCTAAAAAAAAAAAAAAAAAACGTCTTGCTGAAGCAAAGAGGTCAATAACTTAAATGGGAGCCGGTCAAGGTGACGTGGCGGTCACACAGGAGGAGGAGAGAATATCATGCAGTTAGTGAAGATACACTGCTGATGTTCACTTGTAGAGAGACTTGCTGTGAGAGAATTTTCCGAACACATAGCTCACCGAACTGTATAAGCTGCCACGCCAAAATAAGCCAATAAAATCTTTAAAAAGAAAAAATAAACTTGTCACAACAAGCCATGATGATATGCTTTATTTTATTATCTTTTAAAAAGGGTTCTAGTCTTTTAATTTGAATGTTTTTATGCTTTTTTATGTTTTTAATGCATTATGTAAAGCACTTTGACTTGCCTTTGTGTATGAAATGTGATATACATATAAACTTGCCTTGCCCTATTTTTTATTTGGGTATAATTTTTTGTTTTTGTTATATTATTTAAACTCCAAATTCACTCAGATCAAGGCAACATAATTCATAACTCAAACACTTGTTTTTCCCCTGTGGAGAAAAGGCCGACTATCTGTGCGCGTCTCATACGAAAGGTCTGGACCACTCGTAAAATGTGTTCGTACCTCAGAGAAATTCTAAATACAATGTTCTGTTAAATCTCTCGTATGTACCACTTACGAATTAATCTGTTCGTGCAAGTGGTTCTTGCATGAGGCCAAACTCCACAGGTGAGCTTCAACTGAGGGAATGAAATGAGCCTAATAATCATTAATGGATTAATCGATACCAGGTGTGTGTGTGTGTGTGTGAATGGACTCGTGTGGCCCACCTTGTGTTTGTGTTGGGTCAGCTGGATGTGGCTGAGGTCTCGTCCCAGTCCGGCCGTCTGCAGCCTCAACCAGCGTTCATACAGCCAGGCCTCCAACTCCTCACAGTCATAGAAGAACTCAAACAACCTCAGCTGAGCCTCCAACTGTCTCCTCCTGACAGAGGAGAGGGGAGGGGGAGGGGGAGGGGAGGGGAGGGGAGGGGAGGGGAGGAGAGGGGAGGAGAGGGGAGGAGAGGGGAGGAGAGGGGAGGGGAGGAGACAGGAGAGGGGAGGGGAGGGGAGGAGACAGGAGAGGGGAGGGGAGGGGAGGGGAGGAGACAGGAGAGGGGAGGGGAGGGGAGGGGAGGGGAGGGGAGGGGAGGAGGCAAGAAAGGAGAGGAGACAAAAGAGGTGAGGAGACAAGAAAGGAGAGGAGAGGGGAGGAGACAAAAGAGGAGAGGAGAGGAGACAAGAGAGGTGAGGAGACAAGAAAGGAGAGGAGAGGAGACAAGAGAGGTGAGGAGACAAGAAAGGAGAGGAGAGGGGAGGAGACAAAAGAGGAGAGGAGAGGGGAGGAGAGGAGACAAAAGAGGAGAGGAGAGGAGACAAGAGAGGTGAGGAGGCAAGAAAGGAGAGGAGACAAAAGAGGAGAGGAGAGGAGACAAGAGAGGGGAGGAGACAAGAAAGGAGAGGAGAGGGGAGGAGACAAAAGAGGAGAGGAGAGGAGACAAGAGAGGTGAGGAGAGGAGACAAGAGAGGTGAGGAGACAAGAAAGGAGAGGAGACAAGAGAGGGGAGGAGACAAGAGAGGAGAGGGGAGGAGACAAAAGAGGAGAGGAGAGGAGACAAGAGAGGTGAGGAGAGGAGACAAGAGAGGTGAGGAGACAAGAAAGGAGAGGAGACAAGAGAGGGGAGGAGACAAGAAAGGAGAGGAGAGGGGAGGAGACAAAAGAGGAGAGGAGAGGAGACAAGAGAGGTGAGGAGACAAGAAAGGAGAGGAGACAAAAGAGGAGAGGAGAGGAGACAAGAGAGGTGAGGAGAGGTGGAAATGGAAGAGGTGAGGAGAAGAGAGAAGATGAGAGGAGACAAGAAAGGAGAGGAGAGGAGACAAGACAGGAGAGGAGAGGAGACAAGAAAGGAGAGGAGAGGAGAAGAGAAGAGACAAGAAAGGAGAGGGGAGGAGAGGAGAGAGGTGAGGAGAGGAGGAAATGGTAGAGGTGAGGAGAAGAGAGAAGAGGTGAGGAGGAAACATGAGAGGAAAGAAAAGGAGATGAAAATAAAGACAAAGAGGGAGTAACGTAGTGATAAAGAAAGTTAATAAGTAGGTGAAGAGGAAGAGAGAGGAGGATGAAGAAAGACAGATGGAGGTGTAAAGGAAGCTTGACGTTGGTGTAAAAGTGAAACCAGAAGAAAACCTGCTGCTGCTGAGGGAAACCAGAGATCTGTACTGAGTGTCGAGAGCTCTCACTCTGCTCTGAATCTGCTGACCGTCTCTCACTTTCACCTGAGACGAAGAGAAACAGATTAGTGGTCACCCATGACCTCCTTACAAAACATCATCTGAAGTATAACGTAGTATAAAATGGAAATAAACAAGTACCTCAAAATTGTACTTTAAGTACAGTACTTCAGTAAATGCGCTGTCTGACAGAACGGCAATGTAGGGCATGGAGGATAATCAATACGGTACCTTGAGCGCTGTGCTGCTGATGGCGGTGATGGTTTCACCGTGACCTGAGATTTGAGCTTCCAGGAGATCCTGCTTCTGAAGGAGAGACTCCGCCTCCGCCAGCTGTTTCCCCAGTTCACAGGAAGTGGCCTGGGACTGGAGACCGAGAGGAGGAGATGGAAGGAGACAGAGAAAGGGAAGGAAGTAAAGACGAGAACGAGGAAGGACGAGCTTTGAAACTACATACAACAGTTTTGATGAGACCTGACCTTGTAGTTTGTTTTATATAGAAAATAGATGTATTAATATAGTTGACATGGTGAAGCTGATCAAACAAGCTGCTGCTTTCATGGGAAACCCTACAGATGGGAAAATCCCTAATCCAATATTAGTTTTGCAAACGAATTTAGTGACAGAATATCAAACGTCGGACCAACACAAAACGCAGACCAACTTCTTTTGTCATAGTTTTGTTTAAGTTATTAGTATAGCATAGTTTTTATAATAAATCACCCTTTCCATTGCCTGAAATGTTATTCATATTATTATAGAACTTTGTAAATATTTTACAAATTGTTGCATTTATGTTGTTTTCATATTTCATATTTTTCGACAACATAATCTAACTCAAGGTCCGCTTACTAGCTTTTTCCGGAACTTGAAGGCCGTGAGATGTGGTTGAAAAAAAATAATAAGTAGGTCCATTTCCATAAGTCAAGAATGAACTTTCTGAACACTCTTAGCTGTGTAAATATTATTTGTATTAGCTGTTGTAGAACGGTTGTAGAAATAGATAAAATGTGTTGTGCTGACTGGACACAATCTGTTTACTAGTATAGACGTTTTTTTTTTTGTTGTTTTCATGTTTTATTAATTCTGCCTTTGTCTCAGTATTTTCCGCTGATACAAAGACTGAGACTTGCATTTTGCACACACATACTCAGTTTCCTCCTTAATAACTTACTAACCAAATGTGTTATTAGACTTTCAGCGTAAACTCACCTGTAGTTCTTTCAGTTCCTGGGAGACGAGCTCAATGTCTCGGAGGACGCTGAGATTTTCAACTACGTTTCCCAGCAGCCCCCTCTGCTCTTGGAGCTGCTGCAGTAGGTCCTTCCATCGATGGCTAATGCTCTCCTCTCTTAGAAACACACACAAAAATATTTATGTATATGCAGTGTACACACACACACACACACACACACACCCTGTGATTATTATTAAGTACATGAACAACAGATTTATTTTCATAACCGCTGCTTGAACTTATAAATTGAGATGACGAAATTTTCTTGCTTTAGAGAAATTGTGTCATATGAGACGAACACCGCCATAATCTAAAGCCAGGCTCACACTACAGGAGTTTTGGGCTGATTTATCCCCAATTCACCCCTCCCGACACTCGGAGGAGAAATCTGGCCTGGGACCTGTTTAAGTCTGCTCCCCCATGAGATCACGTGATCTTAATAATATCCTGTAGTGGGTTATACGCCATTGTTTTCAAATCTTGTAGCGTGAGCATGTTTGAGATTAGAGAGAAGAAAATCTGTGAAGTTTCTCCTTATGTGCGTGATGCAACCCGATTTCACAGCCGGTTAGGATTTTAAAACTCCTAAAACCGAGCCCAGCATAAGAAACACAAAGTCATTTCCAGTTAACAGGGCCTGTGATGTGTCAAGTTCTGCTGCTATGCCGATGACGCCTCACTCTATTTTAATGAACATAATAAACATCAGAACTAACTTATCTTTAACTTCAGTTATCTACTCATCTTCACCGTATTCCAGCTGCCTCCCAGATGGGCCTGACTAAACCTAAAGTTTTAGTCCAGTTTTACACCACTGCACCTGTAAGTCATCGTTCAATCCTACACCTTCATTCCTCCAGCTCATGGAGGCAATAGGAGGAGGTGTCTTTCTCTCACCTCCTGATTATCTGCTCCTTGCTGTGGTAGTTTCCTCTCTCGATGGTCTTGGCCATGTCTCTCAGGGCGGAGAATCGCGGCTCTCTGGCCAAAGCGTCGGTGGCCAGGGCCTCCAGACGCCGGCCGGCTGCCTGAGCCTCCACCAGGGTGGAGAGGCCTCGGATGTCCTGCCTCCGGATCAGACGAACCGTGTCCTCCAGATACCCCTCCCTCAGTGCTGCCTGAGAAACCAAAACAAACTGACTGTTGATTGAATTTTGGATTTGCACAGATCCAGCTATCCTTGCTTACATGTTTTGCATTCAGAGCTTTAAAGAGCAGCATGTAGGCGATTCCACTGTTTTTAACTTTGCATTGCTTAAACATTTGTTGGGCCAAAAATGCCAAAAAGAAATAACTAGCAGTCACTGAAAAATGTGCTTCATTTTTAATGCTACTGAAGTTCAAGTTCACTTACAGTCACAAATGTAAAAAGACACTAAGGATCTCAGAGAAAGGAAACCTACCTTCCTCCCAAACTTCTGGGCTAGCTGCTCCAGGTTCTCCAGGCGAAGCAGCGCCTCCTGCAGAGCTCGCTCTCGCTCATGTTCAGCTCTCTCCAGCAAAACCCAACTCTTCTCTATGTCACTCAGGGTTTTACCTTCACACACAAATACACAAAACGCAATACCATATCACATGCTTGTTTCTTGTAATAACAATCTAATTAGTCCATAAGCACAAAAAAAACTTTGTTTCCATTTGATTATAGCAGGAATATCACAGAATTACAAAATAATATAACAAACTGTGTCTGCATGTGAATGTATGTCTATGTATTGTACCTCTGGGAGTGTGTGTCTGTATGTTTGTGTTAAATACCCTCTGGAGGATTGTAAGCCCATTGGTTGTTGGCTGCAAGCTGAGTCTTCAGACTGAACAGATGAGCTTCAATCACCCCACGCTCCTAAAGATGGACAGAAAGAGACAAAAATATATATATAAGAAAAAAACAAAACTCAATATTTACTCAGGTAAAATATATTGCTAAAGAAGCAGCAAAATATGTCAGCACACATCAGAGCTGTCCTCAACAGAGAAATGACAGCATCAGTCAATTCCTTTCTATTCCATGCTAATCTGTAACTCAATGTATCATAAACAGTATTATTTTCAGTGCTTTGTATTAAATTTTCCTTACATTATAGCATAATATTTAATAATGTGCTCTAGCCCAATAAAACTGCATTGCAGTCTGATTATTAGGTACATATATATCTATCTTTAAAATTCTC
Organism: Siniperca chuatsi; assembly: GCF_020085105.1. Taxonomy (NCBI): domain Eukaryota; kingdom Metazoa; phylum Chordata; class Actinopteri; order Centrarchiformes; family Sinipercidae; genus Siniperca; species Siniperca chuatsi. Next base: position 28,157,004 of record NC_058056.1, read on the forward strand.
AATTATTACATTTACATCATTAAACTTGTACAACATGCTTTGGCAATACTGCACTTAATTATGTCATCAATAATCATGCAGATAAAAATAGTTTATTAGAATATGATTTTGAAACGTGTGATAAAGTGAGAGATTTGACCTGAAGTCTGAGCAGGTGAGGGACATTCTTGATTGTTATGATGTTGTCTTACCTGGTATTTGGGAGGCTTCTCTACAGTTCTGTAGGTCTTGAAAGCCATCATCAGCTTCTGCATCTCCCTCACAGAGTTTGGGAATCGTCTGTCATTCAGCTGCAGCACCTTCAATCAGTCAGTCAGACAATAATCAATCAGTCCGTCAACAAAGTTAAATGTCAACACTATTGTTGTTTATGTTACCTTGGTTTTGATCCAGTGAAGCAGATCTGAGACCATTCTCTCATACTGGACCTTCATGTCATCCAGCTCCATCAGCATCCCAACTATCTGAGGAGAACATTCGGGATACAGAGAGGAAAATTCAGAATTATTCTGCTGCCTAAATATTGCACAGAAGTCCTCACTGTTCATATTTTGAACCACAAATCTGGTAACAAAAAACTTTAATGTCTCTTAAATACAGGTGTAATGATTCCCAGAATTTAGAGATAGATTATGATAGCGTCTTGACTGGAGCATTGATTTTAAAAAAACGAAAAGGGGACTAGGGCTGCAACTAAGGACTATTTTCATTATCAATTAATCTGCCACTTATTTTCTCGATGAATTGTTTGGTCTATAAAACGTCAATAAATGGTGAAAAATGCCCAACACAATTTCCTAAAGCTCAAGGTGACGTCTTCAAATAGCTTGTTTTGTCCGACCAAGTGTCCAAAACCCCAAAATATTTAGTTCACTATCACATAAGACAATGAAAAGAAGTAGATCCGAACAATTCAGAGGCAGGAACTAGTTGATTACTTTGGCTTGAAAATTAGTTTAGCAATTAATAATTTAACAAAATAGTCGGTGATTCATTTTCTGTCAGTCGAGTAATTGTTTCATCTGTACCTTCAATTTTATAAAAGTATAAAAATTTAAACTGAGAATGAGACAGAATGTGGAGTTTTGCTTGGTTTCTCCGCAGCATAAATTAATACAAAACAATAATATGTTTTCACAACTTATTAGTTACCAAACCATTTATTTTGGTGTTCAATGGCTGTAACAAAATACTAGCTATAAAACATTTTGTGACATCCAGCCACTTTTATCTGAGTTACATCTAAAAAAGAGCAGCAATTTGTGAACAGCAGACACGGCCACATAAAGCTGTGTGTCATCAGCATAGCTATGGAAAAGATAGTGGCTCCAAGCTCGACCCTTGGGGAACCTCACAAGTTATTTAAGAGGATTTTGAGAAATTATTGTCTATTGAGACAAAGAATTCAGGAGGCAAACCAGTTCAAAAGTTTCAGACTTCACATACAAACATACTAAACAACAAGACAGGATTCTGTAAAGACACATAACAAACCTTGTGGTGGGATCTGGTGGAAGACTCTCTCCTGTACTGCCTCTTCACCCACTGACCACTGAGACTTCCCCAAAATGACATACTTGTTAACCCTGAACATACACACCTACAGCATATTACCCTGCTAAACACCTTGAAACACCTGGAACACACCTGGACTCAACCTGTACACTTTTCACCTACTTAAGATCAATCCTGTTAGTCAAAAGAGACACTTCTATGCACCTGAACAGAGCTTTGAAATACCTGCTGCGCTTAATACATACAACATGTGTGTACCTGTTGCATAGAGTATAACTGCTGAAAATGCTTCTCGATACCGTGACCACACATAAAACACACCTCATACACCGGTTATCTCCAGTCTAAACCTAAAATGTTTTTGTTGAAACCTCACCTAGAACGCACCTGGACACAGCTGGTGCATACAGTACAACTGCTGGGGATGCTTCTAGATAACTCAACAACACCTGAAGCACACCTGTGTTAACTCCAATTTAAACATTTAAGTCTTTATTGAAAGAAACCTCTACATACCTGAAACACACATGGACACACCTGAAGATTCTTCTAAATACCTTGACCACACCTGAAACACACTTGTTACATCCGATTTAAGTCTGAAAGGTCTCTTTGAAAACTTCTAACATACCTGGAAGGCACCTGGTGCATACAGTGTAAGTTGTAGGGATGTTTCTAAATACCCTTGACCACACCTGAGACACACCTGGCACAACCTGGAAAGCCTTGGTCCAAACCTCTACATACCCACAATGTACCTGGACACAACTGGAATCACCCACTACAGGTAACCTTGTCAGCTGCTAAACATGCACCCACATACCCGTGACACTCCTGAACCTACGTGGTGCAAGTAAACCATCGTTATGTGACCCCAGGTAAATCACTGGACCTGGACATACCTGGTTTACCTGGTACAAAAGCATAAACAGCCAACATTGCTTGAGGTCCAACCATTACAACACAACATTAGGAGGTCAGTAGATCAATAAATCTAAATATTAAGGCCCCTTATCAATGAAATACTTAAACACACTGGATATCACATGTGTGTTTAATGAAGTATTGATGACTGGTCATTCTAATTATTAAGTGTTCAATATGGATAAAATCTGCTATCACAGTATATATGTTGTGTTATATTATCAGTACATATTGTGATATAGTAAATGTTCTGGGATTTCTGTGGATCATAAATAAAATAATCACACACTGTCTGTTTTTGGCTTCTTCAGTGAATTAAACACCTGGAAAATTAAGGTACTCCATCACACTGATGCTAAAATCATGTTCTGGAAATCTGATTTTGCCATAAGACCTAATACAAACAGAAATACTGACAGGATAGCTACCTCGACATAAACAGGATAATTTCTATTGTCTCTCAGTATATATCTTCATATCACCAAACCCTACAACATGTGGTTCCACCTAAGGAAAGAAACTGAGGATTTTTACACCACTGCAAACATCTGTATCAGAACAAGAGCCAGCTGAAATCCTTAGAAACTAAGAAACAGGAGGAATAATAACTTTTCAGCCAACACTGTGACAGCCGTGGTTGATCTGTGTGAATGCAGCATCCCTCGGATCAATGAAGAAACACTGTCAGCTTTACAATCTCTCAAAACAAACAAATATGTGAGCTTACAAACCCAACAGAGGAAACTGACAACTGACAGAGCTTGACAAAAACATCAAATACTCCTTAAATCCACAGAGAAATCCTTGGTAGTTTAGTTTTGACTGAGCTGAACCAGACTGCACAGACGTGAAGAGACTCTCCTGTTTCTCTGAGCAGGTGCAAACAGCAGGTAAAGGTGTGTCGCTTCAGTGTTTAGTTCAGTAGCTGTTAGCTCTCTGAATGACTCATAATGTTTCTGCTGCTGCCTCAGTGCGTGTGATCTGATCTGATTGGCTTAGCGTCCGCAGCTCCGCCCACAGTCACCATTAATCCTATAAATCTTAATCATTTAATTATCTAATTCTGCAATTATTTGTAAGATATATATGATATAAAGGGTGGGCAACGTAGCTTGTGTAATGTAGTAAATATTCTTTTATTCTTTACATTTATGCTTTTTCTTTCATGTGGGTTCTTTGCATGGGTGTTTATTTATTATATTCTTTAGTTACAGCTTACTTGTTACTGTGTTCCCTCCGACTGTCTTATACCCGTGACATGAATATAAAAACCTTATTGTGTGGCAGATATTTCTAGTCTACCGCTGTCTTTTAGTTAAAGTCACCCACAGTGTTCTTCCCGTCAGTCCTGAATCTAATCCAGCAGTAATCCACACTGACTGACAGGCAGGAGGAGGATCCTGATGGATTAGAGAAAGTCACCATGTGAGTGTGAGCCAACAGATGGACAACAGGCACTGAATGTTTCTACAGTTACCTGCAGGCTGCTGCTGCAGCTCCTAAAGCAGCCTGCAGGGGGTGGAAAAGTCTACAGTTGATGTCAGGGCAGCAGATCAACTCCGACTCCGCCAGAACCACTTCTTCTTTTACTACTACTAAACAAAAAGACCTTGTTGTGAGCAGTTTCATGTAGGAACTATCGGTAGAAAGAAGATAGTTCCTACATGAAACTGCTCACAACCAATCTGTGCATTATCTTTGAGTAACCGGGTCCTGATTTGCTGTTGAGTTTTTCAAATGTTTTTGTTTTGTTTGTTTTTTGGCCGCTTTGAGCACCACAAGCCGAAAACACCAAAACAATCTAGATGGATAAATAGCACAACAGGTAATATGTAATATTGTAAGTATGTGTTTTTGATTTTGGGGTGAACTGTCCCTTTAAAAAGGTGAGATATTTATATATATACACACCTTAGCGAGTCTCTTCTGGATGGTCTGTCCCTGCTTCATCTTGGAGAAGTAGTGATAGTACAGGGACACGTAGGTCATGATGGACTTCTCGTCTGGATGAGGGACCACCATGTCCTCCACCTCCAGCAGCTGCATGATCCCAAACTCCCGCTCCGCCAGAGAGAAGGCGTGCTCCAGGTTGCGACGGGGGTCGTCGCCATGGAGACGGCGGTAGTCAAAAAGGTCAGGCCTGGGATGGAGAGAGAGAGAGAGAGAGAGAGGATGGAGCAGATTGGATGGAGAGTAGAAAACAATGTGTGTGTGTGTGTGTGTGTGTGTTACCGGTGTGCGTGGATGAGGGCGTTGAAGGCGAGTCCGTTCCTCCAGCTGGACGAGAAGTCGCGCACGTCGACGCCGTCGTAATCCGACGTTTTCCTCTGACACCAGATCAGCAGAGCCTCTTTCGCCGAGCGATGAGCCACACTGGCTCCGCCCCCCTCCTGGGGCGGGAGGGGAGGAGGAAGGAAAGAGGAAGAGGAGAGAGAGAGAGAGAGATGGGAAGAAGAGGAGAAGAGGAGAAGCAGAAGGCCAAGAAAGAAAGAAAAGAGTGGAGAGGACAGAAGGAGACGACATCCTCATACAGTTAGTGCAGAAAGTGTTTTCTTTGTAATTAGATTTCAGGTCACAGTTTTAGTTTTGAAAGAAAAAATCCCTAAAAGAGAACAGGTGAACTACAAAGACGATAAATCTTATTCAGGTCTTGCCAGACTGAAGGTTGTGGGTTTGATTCCCTACCTCGGCCAGGTCGATGGGGCCGATCTGGAACCTGAGGATGATGATCCACAACAGACCCAGGATCAGCGTACGGTCCCCGTCCACCACATTCTCAGGACCAATCAGATCCACCCGAACCTGACAGGAAAGACAGCGATTGGTTTGTGTAGAGCTCGACAGAGGAACGTCTCAGATGTAATGTGGCCGTAAGATGCGTTCTTTAGGACAGGATGGAGGCCCATCTGAGTCGCAAGAGAAACCTTTGGATCATCTCTTCACTCTGCTCAGTACACTTATTCTGTTCGCTCAGTTTTCACAAGACAAACGCTGTAATGCAGGAACATAAACACCAGATGGAGCCAAATACAATGCACTAAATACAGATGGAAATCATGAAAGACCCAAAGACTTTAGCTGCGTTCCAACTGCATAATACAAGCTAATTCTCAGCAGGTTCAGAGTCTAATGTGTTCACGCCTGAACAAAGTCAGTATGGAGACTAAAAAACTCTGAGTGACATCTGCTGGCGCACATTTTGAATCATTTCTGTTAGAATAACACACTGATGTACGTTGTGAAGATTAATGCAGCGTATACAGTATTGGGACGCAGCTTTTTCGTTCTTGGGCAGGAGTTTACTGAGTGTGTTGAATTAAAATGGAGTGGAAACCACAACCGACTGGCTCAAAACTGATACTGTGCGCGTCTGGTTTCGGAGCTCAAAGAGGCGGCAAATCACTTGCAAGGAGAAAAGGACAAGATGTGGACAGGGATGGATTTCCCCCCCTGGTTTTTAGGCCTCTGAATGACACGGACAGGTGAGGTACCTTGGTTTTGAGGAAGCTGATGGCGATGCTGTTGTTCTCCAGACAGTGGACTCTCAGTTTGCGGCGGCTGGGCGGAGTCAGCGTCTTTTTGGAGATGAGCTCTAGCAGACGAATCAGAGCGACGCCGGTCTTCAGCTCCGTGTAGACGTCGGTCAGCTCCACGTTCTCCTGCAGGAGGTGAAGACAGTTAAAGACTGACAGCTGATCTTTTACTCGGTGATGTCCAGTCCTGCACAGAAAGACGACTGTGGATTTTGTCCCCCATCACTTATATTAAAAACGCACTTTTAACGGCCAGTACAGGAAGAATGATTACAGCAAGAAAAACCTGTTTCAATGTTCAACTGGGCACCTGACTATCTTTTAAGTAGTAATGGGGTATTTTTACATTAATATATTAGTACTTAAGTAAATGATTTGAATACTTCTTCCACCTCTGCATACTGTATAGTGTGAGTGGTAAATACACAGTTTTTAAGATGTAAGGAAACATGTTTACAGCTCTGTGACTGGCAGGAAGTTCGATGTCAAAAAGCAAATTTCCCTTAAATCATCCTGACAGTCGAGTGCTTCTTCCCCCCGACCTCCCCGTCCAGCCTGGTTCAGGACATCCCGGTTATCTACAGGTCAGGTAACATCTTAAAGCTAAGAAGTGTTTGTTCCAAGACTAGATCCCACTGGAGTTACAGCTCCTTTGTCAGAACAAAGGTCCATCATGTCTTCCTACAAATCTTCACACACCCAAGTTTTTACTTCCATGACCACAGATACCGGTCTTCTTATTCAAGACTCCCCTGAGATTTGCTGCTTTTCTAACATTTTATAGATTGTACGCAGAAATGATTAATTCAATTTTATTTATATAGCGCCAATTCATAACAGAAGTTATCTCATTGCACTTCTAGACGGTACTCTTTATAATATTATTTACAGAGACTCAACAAATTACTTTTAAGGCTCTTCATGGCTCCAGATTATATTTTAGACCTTGTAATCCCTTATGAACCTTCACGTAGTCTGAGATCTTCAGGCAGGGGTCTCCTGTCTGTTCCTGAGTCCAGGATGGAAACTAAGGGGGACAGAGCTTTGGCCATCAGGGCCCCGAGGCTCTGGAACAACCTGCCCGAAGACATCAGGCTGTCTGAGTCAGCGTCTTCATTTAAGTCTCTTCTCAAAACACATTTTCATCTGAAAGCAGATCCTGATTTTACCTGAACTGTTTATTTTACTGCTTTTGTGTATCTTATGTATTTTATTTCTTTATATTTCGTCATTCACTGTGGTGTTTTATTTATCTTGTTGTGAAGCACTTTGTACTTTGTTTTGTGCTCTATAAATAAAGTTTTATTATTATTATTATTATTATTATTAAATCCCACCACGAGCAAGCGCTTGGCCACAGTGGCAAGGAAAAACGTCCTTTAAGAGGCAGAAACCTCGAGCAGAACCAGACTCAATGGTAGGCGGCCATTAAAAAAAACTAACGAAGATTGATTGTTAATGAAAGTCATCAGTAGTTTTCACTATTTCTGAAAACTGAACAACAAATTAGTCTGATGGAGGAGCTGTATGAAAATTACACAGAAATATAGAGCTGAGACTTACACAATGTCTTAAAAACAACCTGATTTCAGGTCAAAAAACACAAAAAAGTAAATATGTTCTTCAATTAATGATTGGATTGACATTATTTATATGTTTAGGATGAAAAGAATAACTCCATTCGTCTGCAACAGGACAAGTTTTTAAAAATATGTGAAAGTAGGATCTTGTACAAAACCTGAACATTTGTTTATTGTGATTTTCTTATTTATTTTGATTTTTTTCTTTAATTTTGAGACCTGTTTTACTACTTTATTATTATCCTTCGTTGCAACCGTTTAACAAAAAGGACATGGACAGTCCAGGTTTATTACACTGACTACATTATTTGTATGTTGCTTTGGTATATCCAAATAAAAAGGTGAACATTGGCTGCTAGCATCATTCTTGTTGGAGATTTGACCTCCATCATGTTGTTTCCATCCTGTTAGTTTGTCAGTCAGCAGGAAATCGTTAATGGATTTCCACGAGGTTTAGTGGGAACATTGGGCGCGATTAGATTTAGGATTTCTGCCATGAGACAATTAGCTGTAAAAAGCCAAAACTGAAGTGGAGGGATGTGTTTGGGTGTAACACCGAGCTGTGAACGTGGAAGCGGGGCTATCTGAACAGCCTTTTATAGCATCACCTGGGTTTGATTTCCTGTTGACATGAAGACAACGCTGTTACTCAGAGTTCATCACATCCAACGCAAAATATGACAGCCGAGAAAACCATCTTAAACCCCATCAGAATAAAAATGGGAATCTATTAAAGTAGCAATTGTTTTAATTTTTTACTAATCTGTCTTTTACGTCTTTATTAACAGTTTGGTCTATAAAATATCAGAAAATATCTTAATTTTTCAGAGCCAAAAGGTGAAATCTTCAAATTGCCCCTTTTGTCTGATTCCAAAACTAAAAAGTATTAAGTTTACTGAGATACACAGAAAATATTCTCTTCTGGAAAGCTGGACGTATGGATGGATTTTTTGGCATTTTTGCTTTTAAAAAATACTTTTATGATTATACAATTGCAGATTAATCTTTTGTTAATTGATTAACCAATGAATTGTTTCAAAGTGAACATATTAGGCCTATATAATTGGATTATTATTGAGCAGAATTTTAATTAAGAGTACTTTATATACTGTTAGGTAGTTAAAACTATGACAATACATCATATTTTAAACATGTGTTTTACATGTAAAGTCTAAATCTCTGAATCTCAAAGAAACTATGTAATTACAAAAAAAAAGCAAAGTACATTATTTGCCTTGTCTTTGATGGAAATACGTGAGTAAAGTACAAGAACATCATATTGTACTTTAGTACAGTATGTTACTTGAGTAAATGGACTTTGCTGACTTCCACAATTGGCTACAGGTAACTTATTTTCTTTTTAATTAAAGTTTCATATGTAAACATGTCAGTATGGCAACTGAAATAAGAAGTTATTTTGCTGTTAGCTAAGTGGGTTAGCAAGGTCAAACCACTGAACTCAGTTATCGCTAGCTTACCTAACGCTAGCCTCAGAGGCTGTGAGCTAACGTTACTGAAGCTAAATGCACTGATGTTAGCTCATACCCGATGCTAGCCACATTTTTGACCTCACGGCCGTTGGAAATATTGGATTTAAACATTGTTTTCGCCCCGGGCAAACACTTATCACTCTGGGCAGACCCGAAGACGTCAGCAGAATCACGAAAATGACTTTAAAGATACAACTTGCTGCTGGATAACATCTAAAAATCACGTTTCGATGAATCCGCAAAGGTTTGCGTTGGGAACACTGTGTAAATGTCATAGTCGGTACCAAGGTTCTGGATTGCTATTAATTGAACCCAAACATTTCAGTCACTCGGGCATGCACAAAACTCGTTACAGGGACATCAAGATAAATTCAGACCCACCGGAGGAAAGACAATCTTCTTAGCGACTTATAAAGCGATGATGAGGCCATGTCAGGTGAGTGTAAAGTGTCAAGAAAACATGATTTACTTCGACTGACTTCAATTAAAATCCACACTAACAAGGTAAATTCAAAGATGGCGCGGGAATTCTTCCTCACCGCCTGAGTGGAGTGCTGCTCAGCAGCAGTGCGCTCAGTGCTGCCGCCGGTGGCCGGAATATATATTACTATAATACTGATTAGGACGGTGGTATCAAAATATTGGCCAAAAGTATGCGGACACATTCTTTTTTGTCTGTTTTTCTTGTCCTCCGTTTCCACTATTGAGTTAATAGAGGAAACAATTATTAACTTTTGCAGTGTTTAATTATATTAATTTGCTGCCATCCTGTGGCAATCCCAGAGGAATTCTGGGAATGAAGAGCAGCAGCAGGCCTAAGTGTTCAGCCAACAGCTGGCATCCGGTTATCAGAGAAAGCACATGAAATCAAACCCAGAACTACGTGAACTGGAGTCTATTAAACCGGCCAACGGGACAAGAGACAGAGCAACAACACTGTAGAGGGTGAAACCGTGTCAGTTATCATGACTGATGATTTATGTGTGTTTACATATGTGGGACCAGCTGATGGAGTACAGTTAATAGCTGATTATCAGACAGGAACATGGCTCAGAAAGATAACAGGGGGAACAATAACACTGACATCATCGCTGCAGCCAGAAATGTTCGCATTTGTTTGATTCGTAAAGAGTTGGGCGTTTTGAAGCCGACACACAGCGATCGTACTGAATCTTTCAGCCAATACACAGCCAGCGGTGGAAGAAGTATTCAGATCCTGTACTAATACCACACTGTGAAAACACTCCTCTGCAAGTAAAAGTCCTGCATTCAAAACCTTAAAACTCCAAAAGAGCCAAAACTGAAAAATGAGAGAAAAATACAACTTGAGTCTTGTAGCTGAACCTGATCCAGGACTCGGCTCAGTCCTGACGGACGCTGAGCATCAGAGAAACAGAAATGTGCTGAGTCGATGTTCCCTGAATTAATGCTGTAATACTAATGGAGCTGCCTGCATCTGCAGACTGATTCAACAACAAACAGACTGAGAGCCTGCATGGAAACAATGGAAACATACTGTACAGGAACAACCCCGACATACAGGACTGAACTAAACACACTCAGACATTTGCTGGATGATTTTCCAAAAGTGTTTTTAGACAAACTTTAGTTGTTTAATGTAACTGAAACCAATGAAAGACTTGAGATTAATCTAAAACTGATGGTGTGAGTTGGAAACAGGCAGCGGCGGAAAGTCAATAAATCCATTTACTCACTTAAGTTAAATTCTTTAGGTGTTTGTACTTTATATTTCTGCTCCACTGCATTCACCTGACAGCTAGATAAAGATTTTACATACAAAACATGCCTATAAAATATAGACATTTTATAAATAATCAGCAGATTAATCAGTAATGAGTTATTGTTGGTACTTGCTTCTTCCTCTACTGGAAAAAGGTCATATTGTTCTGGTTTTATGTAACCACTGCAGGTAGGTTTCTTTTCCTAAACCAGTGTTAACAGAAACTATTTTCATGCCAAATGAGCCAAATCTTTTCTTCTCCATCTCTTCCCGTCTCACCCCGTTCTTGGAGAAGACGCTGTTCATCCACTTGGTGAAGGTTTTCTTCTGCACCGCCATCCTCTGCTCCTGCAGCTCCCTGACTCGCCCCGCCCCGTCCTCCTCGCCCTCCATCCTGATTGGCTGGAAGCACACGGAGAAAAGTTTCAAAGATGCTTCAAAAGGTAAGAACCCTCAGAGACTAAAATTAGGCATCACTTGTTTGCACACTATGTCACATGTGTATATGCAGCATGCGGAGTTATTGTATTACACCAAACAAATGCAGGAAATATAAAGATACATACAATATGTACAAGTATTATAAAACAAATATGTGAATTCACAGATTATACACAAAAACAAACGTGCATCTTGATTAGCGAACCTGTTTTCCTGGTTTGAGTTATTTTAATTGACACGGATCAGAATACTCGATATTTTAGTCTTTTGAGTCTCTGTGTCAGATGAGTCGAGTCACAAATTCTTTCTGTGATTGGCTCACGTTGGACCTCAACCAATCAGAGCTCTCTTTCTTTCTCCACCTGTGTGTGTCACACAGGTGGAGATGGTAAGGTGCCAGCTTCAGTTGTCTTCCGCAGAACTCGGGATCAAACCAGAAGCCGTTGGGCCTGATGCTCGTTTTCATTCCCGACACCCCGAGACATTTCATTTCATGACCCTCCCGAATCCGCCATGAAACCCGGAAGATCCCAGCTGCTCTTCGGCAGACATGTTCATTCTGTGCAGCTGATCATCATCTTCATATAATATAAAAATGCAACTTCAAGTAGGTTTTGTGAGGAATGTAATGCTGCCTGGATTATGTTTTTTTATCAACAGAATGAAGAAACTTAATGAAAAGTTACTTAACATATTTGCAAAATGTTCACTGACAGCGTATCGAATTAGTTTTCCTACAATATCCAATAGCAACTGAAGCATAATTAACATTTTTATGGTTTTGTATTGTCGACCCCTTTAAGTGTTAGGAAAATATGGTTTTGATGTTTAAATATTTTACGAGTCATGAGACAGGACATGTTTACTTTTTCAGTATTAAACCAAACCAAAGCGACACTATTTAACTTTGGAAACAAGAAATAACACAATCTTTCTCTCACAAATGTAACGTTAAGTTCATAAATCCAGTAAACTTCTGTTGGATAATGTTAGCAAAGATAAATCCTGCTGTGTAATGACTCTTTGTGCTACTGTTACACTGCATTTTATTATGATTAGTGGTTTCAGTAGCTTAAGCCCTGTCTTTGGTGTCAAAGTCCTGAGCTTTACACAGCCATCACCTGCTCCAGCCACGTGGTACAAGAACAGAGCACTGCCAGAGAACATAATCCAGACTGCAGTTACATTTATTAAAAACAGTGTTTATTATTAAATATTAGAATATTAACAGAGTTTTTAGGGTTGGCCCCCCATCAGGGCTGCAGAGTTCGTTACATCCAACAAACAACATCCTGATGATTTACCTGTTCTTACAGTCTGAACAGTAGTGGAGCTAAAAATGTAAAGTTTGTCCTGAGGGTGGCGCTAGAGTAATGTTCATGGAGTCATTCACATCTACAGGGTTCATCCTCTGGAGAGCAGAAATGTGATCGGGACATTTCACGGAAATCTCTGCGTAAAATTTGAATATTTAAGGGGAATTTCCATCCTGACGGCGGTGCTGGAGGAAGCAAACACGGTCTACAGAAAACCTGAAGCTCAGGTTTAAATGCACCTTTCGTCTGGTTGGACGGCCAATGTGACGACCGCGTGCTGTCAGCTGACTGGTCAGGTGTCACGGAGCCGAGTTCACTTTCACAAGAGTCAACAAGTTAAAATGTGGTGAAGATTTAATTTATCTTCATGCTGACAGGAGCAGTTACACCTTCAATACAACACCGCTGTAAACATTCTTCAGCTGTCATAAAGCTGTGTGTGTGTGTGTGTGTGTGTGTGTGTGTGTGTGTGTGTGTGTGTGTGTGTGTGTGTGTGTGTGTGTGTGTGTGTGCAGTGGTGGAAAGTAACTAAAGTACATCTACTTAAGTACAATTTTGAGGTACTTTACTTGAGTATTTCCATTTTGTGCTACTTTATACTTCCACATCTCAGAGGGAAATGTTGAACGTTACTTGGAACATTTTGCAGAATTCAGACACCTCAAAAATCTTCATCTTACCAAGTGATTTGTGTCCGTTATTAAGTCCTAAAAGTCTTATTATCTAATTACAAGTGAAAGAATCTGCCATTACGGGGAGATCAGTTCAACCTGAAGTCAGGTGACATTTTTCTTGATTCCCTCAGCGATCCCTCATTCTGTCGTCTCACTCCTCTCTAAAAACTTCTTGAAAAAAGTTGTTTTCTGTCAGAAACTGGTTGAAATAATCAAACTACACTGGCAGATTCTTCCACGTATTTTGTGAAAAATACTTTTAGGACTCTAAGTAACTAATAAACAATAATATTTGCAGTGCAAAACACAATATTATACTTATACTTATCTTATACTAACACCCACCTGATACTTAATTTATTTTCTGACCTGTTTTATAGTGTGTAATATTGTTTGCTAGTACTTCCTCCTGTGTGTTGAGTTTCTCTACGGGGATCAATAAAGTATTTCTGATTCTGATTCTGAATATAATCATGATATAAAACAGCAGCTTGATCAGCTAACATTAAAATGCTGCTAACAACAGATGTGTTCTGAAACTGCTCACAGCAAAGTCTGTGGATTATCTCGAGTAACCGGGTCAGGATTTCTGGAAAGAGACGTTGCTGTTGAGTTCTTCAAATGTATTTTTTTGGCGCTCTGATCTCCACGAGCCGAGCGCCTCATAGTCCCGTTATATTCAAAACATGCAGACATCTCTACGGCCGATATCTCCAAAACTCTGCAACTCACAGCAAAACTATCTAGATGGATAAACAGCGCTACAGGTGAGAGGAGGAATATGTGTTTTTGATTTTGGGGTGAACTGTCCCTTTAAGTAAGTCCTGCATTCAAAATAGACAGTAAAAGTAGAAAAGTATTGACATGTACTTAAAGTATCAAAGTAAAAGTATTTGTTCTGCAGAAAAATGACCCCTGTGAGTGATATACTATTATGTATATTATATTGTTGGGTGATTATTACTGATGCATTAATGTTTATAACGTGTATAGTTGTGAGCTGTTATAGTTGGTCGACATAGAGATAATTTGAATTATATCAAAATAGTTTGTTTTTTTAAGATTTATTCTGTAGGATTTTGGTACACGACCTGTTTTTTTGCCTTTGTTGTTTCCACAAAAGCAAAATAAGCAAAAAAAGTCATAAGAAATATGAAAAGAGAAAGTAAAGAAATAAAATCACCATCAGGAGTTGTCAAATCCAACACACAGCAACATGATAAATAAATATAATAATTATATTATGACTATAATCCTAAATCTCGACATACTTAACAAACATACTGTTTGTTAGTTTAATTTATGACAATGAATCATATTTTAAGCTCATCATACAGTATGTTTTGTATGTAAAAATCTTAATTTGTAAAGAAACTAGTAACCATAGCTGTCAAATAAATGTAGTGAAGTAAAAAGTAAAATATTTCTCTCTGAGATGAAAATGGAAATACTCAAGTACAAGTACCTCAAAATTGTACTTAAGTACAGCACTGGAGTAAATGTACTTAGTTACCTTCCACCACTGCCTTTGGACAGAGCCAGGCTAGCTGTTTCCCCCTGTTTCCAGTCTTTATGCTAAGCTAACTGGCTGCTGGCTGTAGCTTCATATTTAGCTACGGACATGAAAGCTTGGTGTCAATCTCAACAATCTGACTCTCCACAAAAATGTCCAACTATTCCTTTAACTCTGCTTTGCACTTTTCACGTCTCTAATACTTCAGCCAACTGTAGTTATACTTTAAAAACACCACTTTCTGTCACGATGCAAACACTTAAAATAGAAAGATAGATAGATAGATAGATAGATAGATAGATAGATAGATAGATAGATAGATAGATAGATAGATAGATAGATAGATAGATAGATAGATAGATAGATAGATCCTGCAGAATTTAAAAACAGAAAAACACTCACAGATCTCTAAACTACGACTGTATACACACTTAGAAAGAACAAAAGACACATAAAGAGACAGAAGAGATATATTATAGATGCAACGTACTGCACATAAACACTGTTACTCTTCTTACCTTCCACTCGAATCTCAGGCAGAGTGAGAGATCCAAAGACGTGTTGGAATAAAAACCACCTCTGATCCAACAGACAGTCTGAATGATCTGATGTTACTGTCTGGACCAAATGTTACCATAAAAGAAAGAAAGTGTGCGTTCATACTGTCAGCGTGAACTTTGACCCCTGCACCTGCTGGTCAGGTGAGTGGAGCTGCTCATGCTGTAAATCCAGTGGCTTCAAAGTTCACACGCACACACACACACACTTCACCGTCAGCTGAGTGAAAGCTTTAAGAAAAACCAGAATCAGCAGGTTAACGTCTCAGTATGTCTAATTAGTGTAAAAAGTTTAGTTCACTTGCAGTTGCAGGAAAAATCAGCTCCTGTGCTGCAGATGAAACTCTGGAGGCCAGAGACTGAAACCCCCTTTACAACTGCGTCCAACAATTAGTTTAATGAAGGCTTTTATCAGGACAGTTACTGTATATAGTCTGGGCCAATGTGACAAACTTTATTGACCTCTCTTTCTTTTGTTCCATTTCCTGTTTTGTCTTTTAACACATTCATGAGGAGGTCATGTGACACCTGACATCACCACATCCTCCACAGATATCAGACGAAAAAGACCACCTCTGGCGAAACGCTACCTACGGCGTTAACTAGCTTACAGCTAGCTTACAGCTAGCTTACTTTGTGTTGCAGCAGCTGTTTCCATGGTGACAATTTTCAAGAGCTCCGATGTTTAACTTATCGGTACGATGATGATGAAGTTATTAACAAATATTTACATTCTTCACAAACAATCTTTAAACCCGATGATTTTTATCAACATTAATTAAAACACAACTTTTCCCCCAACTATGCGATATAATATTACATATTATAAAGATTAAGTTAGCACTAATTAAAGTTACTGTTTATAGAGAAACTTAGCACTCGTTTTAGCTTAAACACGTCGCCTTCACGCATTCAAAACCAGAGCAAACCCCGGTTTAGACTGATGGTGACGTTGTCTTGTACTTCGTGTATCTGGCAGTCCACGCTGTAGCACTGTAGTGCCGGGCGGATGGATACACTGTTGTTCCTTAAGAAATAGTTCCGGCATGTAGTTCCTCCTAAAACTACAAACTGTGGTTTTTACATTTCTGTTTGTGTGCAGTTTAAACAAATGAGATACAACATGTTAATCAGTGATCTTACAGGTGTTCGTAGGTGTATTGTTGAAAGAGATCTTTGGAAAAGAGCCAGGCTAGCTGTTTCCCCCGGATTCCAGTCTTTATGCTAAGCTAGGCTAAAACACATCCTGACTCCAGCTGTGTGGTGAACACAGATTGATATTAATCTGAATATCTAAATCTCATAAAGAAAGAGAATAAGAGGATTTCCCTACATGTTACAGACACTGTTAATGATGTAAGTTAAAATTAAAAATCACAGCTTTTGCCGTTTGAAAATTACGATTTCAATTAAAAAATGATTATTCAGTGAACGAGCAGCAGCAAATGAGGTTTTGACAAAACTCTTGACCCATTCTTTAAATTGTCTTATTTAGCAAATACTTTAAACTACAGCAAAACATCCTATTTTAAGAGATTATATAAATTTTTAATGTAAAATCTGGATCTAAAAAGTAACCAGTAACTCAAGCTGTTCGATAAATGTAATGGAAGAAAAAAAGAACAATATTTTCCTTTTGAGTTGGAAATGTAGAAAGTCTCCTAAAATATAAATACAAACTTAACTAACCACCAGCACATGTTGAGTACATGTATTGAATAAACTTTATTAGTCTCCACCGCTACTAACAGGATGACATCATCAGTCAAACATCATCAGGACAGAGTAACAGACTGTTGACCAGTAACACATTCAAACAACAAGAATACAAAATACATCAAAATCACAAACATTGAAACTTTTACATTCTGATAAATGAAGATTTAATTTTCACTGAATGTAGTCCGACTGAGAGAAGCATCTTTACACACAGAAAACATTAAAAACTGAATTTTCCCACTCTGTCGAGGCTCCTTGAACCATCAGACAGCTGATTTTACACGTTTTCCTTTATTCACTAAAATCCTGTATTTTATGGACCTTAAATCAGAGACTGATGGCTTTACAGATGTTCCCTTATGGAAAGATGAAATGCTATAAACTTTACTCTTAAGATTTTTTGTCTTTCAAAGGCACTAAACAGAAGCCGCCCAGCTGCTGAATCCTCAGGAAGATTACAGTCCTGTCATAGAAACAGAGGGCATCAAAACACGTCCAACTGAGGCGTGTTGAACTGAAAAGGCACTGCTGCGAAAATGTTTTCACCAAACCCAACCTAAAAAACAAACAACAAATTTTTATCTGTTATCTATCTCGTTATAAAAGGCTTTGAAAGGAACAGGCACGGATGGGGAAACGTGCAAACGTAGCTTTGAAAAGTTGAATGTCTTTGGAAGCATGTTAGTATTAGCACATGGTCCTCATACACACAGTTGGTGAACACATTGCTAGCTGCTATAGCTAGCTACAGCTAAGCACTGTCTGTACAGTCGAAACATTGGCTGTTTGGGTCGAACGAACACAGATTTATGCCAATAACGCCACAATGTGCTCAATATTCAGACTAAAAACTCCTTGAGAGTTTATAGTTACGTTGTTGTCGTGCAGCTAATATCTGGATCCGCGGTTGATGGCAGGCAGGTTAAAAAAAAAAAAGGCAAACTTAACTTTTCTAGGAAATAAACTCCCTTTTGTAATAAATGGCACATTCAGAGCAAGATTCCCTGCTGCTTTCATTGACTCATTTCATCGTTTTTTGAGAGCAAATGGAAAATGTTTTGCTTCCCGGTAGGATATTAGAATTTACAACTGACAGTTCGCTAATCCCCTCCCTCTTACAGTAATTGTCCAATCACAGCGTAGCAACCGTAACTAGGCATGGCACACATCTGTCGGCCTTTGGATTCCTCCACGTGTTCAAAAACATGCTAGTTTACCTTTCCAAAATCAAAAACGCACGAGCGAAAGCGTATAGGAATGGATTAAACATGTGTTTATCTGCTCTGACGTCAGCTGGTAACGTTAGCATGTCCAGCTAACTAGCTTACCACCTACAATGGTAATCTAAAGTTACTACTAATTAATCACGAGGTTACAGGTTATGTTAGAAAAAGCCCCATTCAGGAGTGGAACATCCACTGTGTGGGAGCTGGTCCTGGATGCTATCAGAGTTTAGGCTAATGGTAGCGGCTCGGTCCTGCTCTTTATTGGATATGTGGAAGTTCACAGTCCAGTAAAGCCAGCAAAACTCCTTACTTAAGATGGCATTTTCAACCAACTTACTGAGCTAACGTTAGCTTAATTAGCTTGCTAGAAGCAGACAGACTCACAGGCGTAGCAGTTACATTAGCTAAGGGTGGCGGGGCTTAGCGAACGGTTAGTTAGATGTTCGTTTTTGTATTGTAGAATTTAGATTTAGTTTTGGATTAGTTTGTACTGATGAAATTATTAAAGATTTTTAGTGTAACTTTATATGCAGACTGTATGGCCAAAAGTATATGGACACCCCTGTCCACTTTAACATACTGTTCCAATGAACTGAAATCTTAATGCTCTAGCATACAATGGTAGTTTAGACAACAGTGTTTTTCCAGCTTTGTGTCACCAGCTTGTGTTTGTCCCTTTCCTGTTTCAGTGGTTTTCCCAGTTTGCTGACCACAACCCCATCCAGGACCTTTGGGATGAACTGGAACTGGTCTGAGCCAGTCCTGATCACCCAACATCAGTGCTGGACCTCGCTGATGCTCTGGTGTCTGAATGGGAGCAAATCCCTGCAGCAGGTTCAGCATCTGCTGAAAGCAAAGACTGAAACCAGAAGAAAGCACATGGTTTTGGAATATTTGAGTGTCCACATACTTTTGGCCATATAGTGTATTTTTCCACCTTGGTTTTTAACATCTCGGGGCCGTGTTGGAAATAAATATTCTCACTTTAACATGTTATCCCTTGGAGTTGTTTTTTTTAGATCCATAAATCAATGAAATAAAGCTGTTAGTTCCCATAGTGAGGAAAGTATGCAGTCAGCAGGGGTCAGAGGTCACCGGCCCTCCTCCTCTCTGCTGCTGCTCTTTACAATATGAGGAAACTGAAGCGAGCGGACACAAACAGTCGACTGCAGCACGTTTCTGGACGCCGTCCGTCCCGGAGGACGAGTTAACGGCGAGCTGCAGCAGCAGAGCGAGCGAGCGAGCGGCCATTTCCACAGTCATCTCCTCCCGACTGTGCGCTGTTCAAACAGGACAGGCGACCTTTGACCTCTGGAGACCCTGTAAACCCTGCGTCCTGGTTCTGGGACTAATTCTGCGCTTGTGTGTCACGTGGAGAAGACGGTAGGTAACTGCTTCCTGTTCTAAAACGTGGACGTACAGACGACTCAGGAACTCGTTGGGTTTCTCTGATTTGCTGAAATTTGTATTTCTGCGACCTGTTGCGTCGCCTTCAAGGGTTATTTCACTTCCTAACACCGTCTCGTCTTCAGTAACAGTCGTTATGACTGTTGTGATTCAGGATTTTGAAGAGTTTCACTCTAAAACACAGTGAAACAGTCAGTCCACCTACAGAAAATCAACAATTCAGATAATTGATTCATCGTCAGCGAGTCATTTTTAATGTTAAAATCCTAAAATATTTGCAGGGACAACAATATTTTGTAATAAAATATTTAAATAGAAAAAATATAAAATGTCTTTGTGTTTGCGTGGACTGTTATTCAGACATTATTTTTTTAACATTTTAGAGAGTAAATGATTCAAAGATTCATTTAGAAAATGAATATATGAGCTTGGTGATGAAAGTAATTGCAGGCCTGATTCTCCCTGAATCTTCTCGGTAAAGATTTAAAAAAAATAATAAATAAATAATTGATTTAATTTGAAGGTCAATGTCTTCATTTCAAGACTTTTCTGTTTGGAAAGTAAAACTCTTCAGCTTCAGCAGCTTTATGGTTTCAGTTTGGACTCGTGTCGGAAACAGCCGGCGGTGACGGAGTTTTGTGTCTACATGTTCTGGAAAAATACATTTTACAAATAAAATCTTTTTCACCTTACAGTTCAATTCATCAGAACACAGATTGTTAAATCAAGTGCCAACAGTCTGTGTTTATTAAGTATCAGTATTTGTTTCTGCCATTTGACCGTGCGGAGGGACTCTGTCAGGATCAACAACCGGGAGGACGAGACGATCCAGGAGCCCGACAACTTACTTACAGTCAGTCAACATATTGTACGTGATCGATTTTTTATCCAAGCTGCTCACATGTCGCCCGCATACTCGTTTAGACACACAGAGGCGCAATGGGAAGGAAAATCCAGGCAGGAAGTTTGTTAAATATCAAGATATTTCTTCAAAACACTGTTCACTTTCAAAATAAAAGCATCCAAATTAAAGCAGAATTGGTAAAATATGAAGCTACATTATCATTTTTCTTATTTGGTGCCTTGAAATCAGCTTAATTGTGCAATATATAAAATCTTACCACAGTAAAAGCACAATATTTTGACTTCCTCAGCTTTCCTCAGTCACTTTGTTTGTTTTGGCGAGTTATTTAAACGTGTGATTAGCGGTTGACTTAGCGGTGGTTGAAGATCATCTTGGTGGCGAACTCCTCGGCGTGTAGCTGACTGGTTCTCCTGTTAGTCTGAACAGCAGCAGCATAAATGTTGACCTGTGGCGATTTTTTTTTACATTTGGACGTCTTCTCAGCTCAGCCAGTCTCTTTGGCGGCCCTATAAGCGCTCTAGTCCTCGCTGTGGTTGTACAGGGCGTCTGCCGTGGGGTTTTTGCGGTGGGACGGGGGCACCAGGTGGTCGGGCAGCTCGTTGGGCAGCTCGTAGCCCTCCAGTTTGATCTTGATGAGGTGCTGGGCCAGGGCGAACTCCTCGTCGTCCAGCATGCCGTCCCGGTCGCAGTCGGCCAGCTTCCAGATCTTCCCCAGCACGGTGTTGGGCAGATGCGAGTTCATCATCTCCTTCTTGGCGTTGACGCCGGTGATCTTGCCGTTGACGGGCATCAGCATGTAGAAGATCTCGTCGTAGCGGTGCTTCTCGCGGCTGACAATCCAGTCGTCCGCGTCGGCCCCGGCGCTGATGCCCTCGCCGTAGCCCTGACCGAAGGGCCCGTCCTGGGAGCCCTCGAAGGCCCCGCCCGACACCATGGCCGGCGGCTGCTTGGACTCCTCGTCCCGGATCATCGCCATCAGACCCGCGATCTTTGTGGCCAGCATCTTATCCACCGACTCGATCAGCTTCATCTTCAGAGACGGGAACTTACTGAAGTCGTAGTGCTGCAGCATGTCCTGCAGGAGAAGAGACACAAACCTTAAAATCACAATTAAATCAGACTTCTTTGTCTCGTTCTTGTCTTCGGACTGATAACCTCACCACCTGATCCGAACACTGAGACATTTGCTTGAGTATAAAAACATATGAATCAGCTTCTTGTGGTAAGATATAAAACATGTGAGCGCTGAGGGAAAACTAATAACTAACACATCGCCTCGTCTGTTGGATCTCTGCTCTGATTGGTTGTCTTGAGCTCTCTCTTATAGGAAGAGTGAGACTTGCCGTTTGTCGCAGTTGCTGCCGGCCGCTGACAGAGGGCGATAAAAGCCAAACACAAGCCAAGACCAGGTCGTTCAGCCTGCTGTCTCGTCGATTTCATTTTCTATTGTGCTGCTGTGCTTTTATTATGTTTATTGTATTTGTTATTAACTTTTATGTTTGTTTGTTTATTTGTTTTTGTTTTTTTTATCCTGTTCAGCACAACAGTGGTTGTTTTAAATGCGCTATATTGTCTTAAAACGACTGCAGACTGTACAGAACTCGGCTGCAAACCAGGACTGAGAGGTGCGACCACATCACACCTGGTTCAGCCTCTTTACATCGGCTCCCTGTTGGTTTCAGGATTGACTTTAAGATCTTGTTGATTACTTTTAAGACTTCATGGCTCCGGATTATATGTTAGACCTTGTAATCCCTCATGAACCTTCACGTAGTTTGAGATCTTCGGGCAGGGGTCTCCTGTCTGTTCCTGAGTCCAGGATGGAAACTAAGGGGGACAGAGGTTTTGCCATCAGGGCCCCGAGGCTCTGGAACAACCTGCCCGAAGACATCAGGCTGTCTGAGTCAGCGTCTTCGTTTAAGTCTCGTCTCAAAACACATTTTTACCTGAACTGTTTATTTTACTGTTTATTATGTATTTTATGATTCACTGTGGTGTTTTATTTCTCTCTCTGTGAAGCACTTTGTACTTAGTGCTCTATAAATAAAGTTTTATTATTATTATATAGATAAATTTGACACTGACATCGACTTCACAGGTGAACAAAGCTGATTGGCTGAGACCCGAGTTGAAACATGAACCTGTCACATGATGAGACTGAGCAGAGCTGGGAATCAAACCTCCTGCTTTCTGCAGCTGGACACAGTGTCCTCTGCTGACCTCTGACCTCTGAACAAGAACACCGAGTCTGCAGGAGGATCCAGATACTACACAACTCGTGTGTGTGTGTGTGTGTGTGTGTGTGTGTGTGTGTGTGTGTGTGTGTGTGCATGAGAGTACACATCTCACCAGGGAACTGAAAAATCTGAAACATCCTCTCTCGCCAATAATCCAATAAATACAAGTGTCGCTGGGGAACGAACACACACACACACACACACACACACACACACCTGCAGTGTAGCATCTCTGCAGGCCGGACAGACCAGCTGCAAAGTGTGTTTTCCACCAGTGACCCTGTTCAGTTCCCTTTGCAAACCTCTCTGACATCAGTGAACCTCGGAGTTGAAAAATGTGTTTACATGCTAAGATCACAGTTTGTTCTCACGCCGTGTTCCAGTCGAGGCCTCCATTCATGCGTCTGTGAGATCCAGTGGTGGAAGACGTACTTTTACTGGGGTAAAAGCAGTAATCAGCAGTCCTCGGGTCCTCTGAGACGACTAGCGACTCTGTGACGACAACGTTCACCTCCTCGTGAAGTCATCAAACGAGCACTTCACATCATGTTTGTGCAGGTAAGAGTTCAGTGACTGTGACGTTAAACACTCGTACGAACAATCCTCACTCATTTAACTACAATACGCTGCTAATACTTGTGTATTTTTACTTAACTGAGATTTTGAATGCAGTTTTACTTGTAACAGAGTCGTTTTAAATTGTGGCATTGCTACTTTTACTTAAGTAAAAGATCTTAAAACTTCTTCCACCACTGGAGAATGATTTTACGAACTCTCTGCGTGATATTTCGTCCCTAAGAATCAAAACAAAAAACTAAAACGTGATTGTCATTTTGCAGCTCTGATGTCACTTCCTGTTTGTTTGTGTACCTGCATCTTGGCGACGCTGGGGAAGTCTCCCGGGCTGATGTGATGCTCTCTCTGCAGGATGGTGTAGATCTCCGGCAGCCTCATGATCAGCTCCTCCTTCTTCTTCTCCCGCCCGAACAGAGACGGCATCTCCTTCTTCAGGTAGCTGATGATGTAAGCGTGCACCTGCGGGAGCAGCAGGAGACGTCAGACGATGCATTTTTTTAACTGGAGTCACTTGCAAAAACTATGTCAACATAATTCTGGATTCAGAATATCAATATGATAAAATATCAACTAAAATCAGCTGGTGGTTAAAGGAACAGTCCCACATTTAGAGACAGTTGCTGAAACAACAACGACAGTCATCAGCAACAATTCTGATAATCGTTTAACTCATCGAGCTTTCCTTATTTTTAATCTTCCCAACTCAGAGAACAGAAATTCGGCGCGCACACACACACACACACACACACACACACACACACACACACACACACACACTCTCTGAGCCCCCCTGCAGTCAGACCTCAGCGGAGCTTCGTTCAACAACAACAACACTGTTTATGCAACAGTTTCCTCGATCACAGAGCTGAGACAGGAGGACCGCTGTCCAGACAGAGACGGAGGACGGAGCGAGCAAACGTTCTTTCTCATGAGTTTGACTTCATAAATCAATAAGTTCAAATTTAGACTTAATAATGACTTAACCACTTAGTCTCAAATTTGACTTTAAACATACATTTTTAAAATAACTTTCTATCTCAGAAATTTGATTTAAAAAATCAAAATTACATACATTACATTACATACATTCGGCTTTAATAGTCGAATAATATTTTACTGACATAATGACTTGATATCATTCTGACTTACAATGTATTTTAAATGTATCGTTCCTAAATTTTCGAGAGAGCCGTCAATCCTTCGTACTGGCCCACAGCATTATGGGAGGTGGAAGGAGGGGGGGGGGGTCGTTAATAGACGGAGGAAGAACAAAAACACATTCTAATAGATGAGAGGTGTCGACACGTGAACATTGTGTCATTTGTTTACTAAAAGTCATTCAGCGGAGCTCAAACTTACAGCAGTTTAACTTCTGAATTCATGTTAAAATCTCAGATCTTCGTGTCATCACACCAGGAGTGCACTGAGACCCAAAGCCTGCACCAGAGCCCACATTTAGTTCCAGGAACTCGTCCACAAAGCAAGCAGAGAACGCTGGAAACAAGAGCAGAACCAGCCTGGATGCATCAGACCGGGTGCTGGACTTCCCTCTGCGCACATGAACGCAGCATCAAAACAATCATCATCTGTTCAGGGGCCGCGGCCAAATCTTTGTTCAGAACTGAAAGCTGCAGAATAACCAGGCGGTTTAACCGAATGAAGTCCTGATCTCACTGGACTCTGAGCTCAGGACCTCATGTGACTCAGGACATCTGTGTTTGGTCACACAGGATAAACACATTTACCGATCGAATCCAACATCGTGCAGCTTCGTGCTGACGAGCCTCCTGAATCTGCCGACTAACCCTCTCAGGGAGAGGAAGAGCAGGAAAACAACAAACGATTAGAAAGCTGCTGATTCACACAAGACCAATGTTATTAGATGATCTCGGTGTTTGAAGAAATACAGTAAATTGAACAGTTTGTGAGCAAAATCTTACTTTTACTGACAGATTTCCAGACAACACAGAGCATTAAAGTCTCTGTCGGGACAGAAAACTGAAGAATTTGAGAAAAAAGTTGTAATCTTAATAAAGAATAAAGTTTTGAGTTTAGGAGAAAAAGTCAAGATATTTGGGGAAGTGTTTAGAGAAAAAGGTTTGTATGTTCTGGTTCGATTGGGTAGTGTTTCGTTATTACTGAGCAGATCCTGCACCGCCTGATTAAATGTCTGACGGGGTTTTTTTAGAGCTTTTAGCCTGAAAACAGCGGCCTGTTGTTGGATGTTTTAATGTCCGCTAATAAGGCTGTGTTATGAATATGTGCACATATATGTACATATAGCAGCACCCGCATTTTCGCGCCTGTTAACGTCACCTGTTGCTACCAAAGTCACGTAGGACAGAGTTTTATTTTTAGCTCCTTGAACATTTTTGTAAAGTCTTAATACTTTTGAAATGTATGATATCGTGTAAGATGTTAAAAGCTAATGTTAAAAACAAATGTGATATATTTTAAAATGGTTAAAAATAAGTTAAAAAGCTGTCTGCTCAGGCATTTTGGGAAGAGTAAAAAGGACTTTAGCTGGAAATGGAAAATGCATTTAGGAACCAAACGTAAGTGATAACATAAGATATGTTTTATTTTGAGGTGAAAATATAAGCTGTTTACGTGGTGCCAGACGGTACCTGTAACAGTTTATTTATTACCGCCAAAGTTTCCTTAAAGCCAAAACAATGAGCTGAAAAACGCTAAAACGGAGAGCTGAGAGTCAGGTGACTCCTCTCATATTACACGTAGTCATGTGATCCTCTGTGTGTGTGTATATCAGAATCAGAATCACTTTATTGATCCCCGTAGGGAAACTCTTTAAAAGTGATGCGCCCAACGTGGGGCTCGAACCCACGACCCTGAGATTAAGAGTCTCATGCTCTACCGACTGAGCTAGCCGGGCTGCTAATGCTATACTGGCTGACTGTTCTCTCTGTTTACTACAACACAAAATGGTTTAGACTTCTCGGCTTTATCTCTGATCTCTCTTTCCCAACGGTGGCACTAATACTCCGTCACATTACAGACAGACCCGTCTGAAGAGCAAAGACAAACCTCTGCAGTCATCACTGCTCACAGTTACACTGTGAAAATACAGTTTTAGTTCCTGAAAAGTCGACATTTTGCAGATGTGAGATTTTCAACTGACAGAAACTGTTAACAAATGAAAGTGTGTGTGTGTGAATTTAAACACACAAAGTTTATATCCATCTAACGAACGTCCTTGTTTTCCTTCTTTCAGGAATTTTCTAGAAATTATTCCAGAAACAAAAACGTGACTGTTTTGTAGTTTTTCATCAGATTTTTACTGGAAACAGGTCCAATAATCTCACCTCACGGCAGACGTGTTGCTCTAACAGACTAAAGGACTTCAGATGGAGAGTTTTGCGGCGCTGTAGGTGCTTATGAAAGAGAGAAACCTAATATGGACAAGAAATGTTTAGAGAAAAGCGAGGAAGAAGTTGTACGAGGATCCAAAGAGTAAAGAATCTGATGCACAGACTTCTAAAGCAGATCAATAAACCGTCTGTTGTTTCTTATCAGGTGTGCCGCTCGCGCCGCTTCAGTCTACGCCAGCAACAACCGTTTCTGAGATGTAAATGAAATGAACCAACTAAAGGACGTGGAGAAGGTGCAGTACGTTCAGGAAGTGAAGAAGAAGAACGTGAAGGAGGAAAAGGAGGTGAAGTGAGTGGAGTGAGTGAAAGAGTTAAAGAACATAAAGAAGATGCACTAAAGCAAAGGAAGTGTAAGAGAGATTTATGGAATGAAGGGAGTGAAGGAGCTAAAGTAAAGGAGGTAAAGGAAGCGGAAAAAGGCAAAGGAACTGAAGGAGATGAAGAAAGTAAAAGAGGTGAGGTGACGCAGAGTGTAAAATAAGCGAAGGGAGCAGAGGAGGTGAAGGCGAAGGAGGTGAGCTCACTCCTGATGTTGGTGTGAACAGAAACACGTTGCCTTCAGGAACCAAACACAAACACTGACAGACTGACGGAGGACCAGAAACACTTCAAGCTAACTTCTGATTTATCCCTTGAAGCCTCACAGGTAGCTTCCTTCCCTCCTCCAGTCACGGTTCATCTTTAAACTGAGTCTCACTTCTGCTTTCTGATTCTCAGAAATCAGAAGCTTCTTTTGGTTCCTGCCTTTTCCCTCTTCAAAATAAATCTCTCAATAGCTAATGTTACTTACGCCAACTCTGGTGTTAAGTGACTCTGACAGGCAACGCAGCAGAGGAGCTGCGCCTCAGTCAGACCAGCTGGACTCGCTGGCTCTATTTTTTCTCTTTCGATGAAGCTCGGCGAACAGTTTCCCTCTACTTCCAGCTTCTTCTTTTTTGTTTTAAAAGCTTCTGATATTCACCGAATTCTCCGCAGAGCGATCAAATTTCCTGACTTTTTCTGTCTCGGATACACGAGCAAACATTCCAGGATATTCCCAGATATGCAGGACGCCAGCAGGTTTAAACCGGGAGGCGGAGCGTTGACTCCCACCGCAACATGTCATTTCCCGTCTCACCTTGGCCAGTCTCGCTCTCTTGATGAGGTCGTTGAGTTTACGGAGCGCCGCGTTTCTCGGGAGGCTCTGGATGTCCCTGAAGAGGTCCTGAGACTCCGCCTCAAACAGACGCCTGAGGAGGAAGAGGACGAATGAATGAATGAATGAATGAATGAAACAAAAGAAAGAATTAATTAATAAAGAAATGAGTAAACGAATGTCAGTGAATGTGTGAATAAATGAACGGGTAAATACTGAGGTGAAAGGATGAACAAAAGAATGAACAAGTGAACAGACAAGTAAAAGTAAATTACTAAAATGAATGAAAGCTGCTGTATCCAGGCCTGCTGAATGAATGAATGACTAAATCGCCGGATGAACAGCAGCGTTGCTCACTGACCTGTTCTCCGTGTTCTGCAGGGGTTTGGCCCAGAAGGAACCCAGGTAAACTCTCACCACCTCTGGAGTGTTGATCACCTTCCCCAGTGACCACATGAGGGCGCCGTACACCCGCATCAGCTGCTGCGTGTCCACCTGAGAGCACAGGTGAGGAAGAGGAAGTCAGACTGATCTTTCTAAGAGCGGCGAAGCTCTTCACGCTGAATCGCCCTCCGTCGTCCTACCTGGTCGGCCTTGTTGAGGACGACTCGGATCTTGTCGTCTTGTCCTTTGAAGGCCTTGATGGCCTCCGAGAACTCGTCAGAGATGTCCAGCTTGTGAGCGTCGAACAGCAGAATGATCCGGTCCACCCGCTCCCCGAACCAACGCAGGACCTCCGCAAAGTCATAACCTGCAGACAGACAGACAGACAGGAGGACCGCCATCAATACTATTACTAATCACCTGATCGATTCCGTCTGAACACTTGGGACGATCCAGTCACTGACGGACCAGTGTGAAGGCAAATTAAGACAGACGGAGAATTTCATTTTAAGAAAGATTTTATTGATATTCCAGTAAATTGTTTTTAACCCTATTTCAAATAACTTCGATATTTTAACAAACATCTCCCAGAGGAACATTTAGTTGTTGATGATTTACTTGTTGCTTCCGTCTAAACAACATTTAGCCATTTGTGACATTTAAGGAGCTCAGAGTTCCAGAGATTAGTCAATTAGTCGATATGCGGGAAAATGATTGGCAACTAATTTGATAATCGATTAATCATTTCAGTCATTTGTCAAGCAAAAATAGTGGAAAAAGGCCAAATATTATCTGGTTCAAGCATCTAAAATGCTTTTGTCTGTTTTATATTATTGTAAACTGAACATGTTTGAGTTTCAGGCTTTCGGGCGGACATCTGAAGGCGTCACCGCGGGCTCTGGGAAGATGTGAGTGTGTTTGACATTTCATAGACTAAACAATCAATTAATGGGGAAAAAAAACAACAAATTCACAAGTTTTACCAGAATGTTTCATCATATTTTTAAGAAGAAGTGACTGCACGTTCACACACCCTGCAGCTCTGAACTAAACCACAGCCAGCGCTGGACCGGTCAGCCCACCGGACACGCTGAGGCCGAGCTGATAATTAACGGCGACAGTGAACAGGCCGACCCCAAACTGTCCAAGTAATGTGACGCTACTGTGATCGGTGACCGTAATGCAATAAGTGAATGTCAGATTGTGACGGAGGGAGCTGCGGAGGGGGAATGTGAAGCTTCCCAACACTCAGAGAGGGAAATGTTTATTATAATCGTACCCGTGCACTGGCGACGCACGTCAAATGTCACGCCAGTGAAGCCTGTTGAATTGAATGTAAATGTGCAAACTGTGAAAGAGTCCGATTTATTTTCCGCATCTACAAAACACAGGAGGAGCTTTATAAACGAGTTACAGTTTCAGAAATCAACAGAGAGCACTGAGGGCACAAGAGCTGCTCTATGTCTTTAAATGTGTGTGTGTGTGTGTGTGTGTGTGTGTGTGTGTGTGTGTGTGTGTATAAAGTGAGCTGTGGCAGTCTGGGTGTGGTTCCTGTAAAACTGGGTGACACTCAGCTCTGAACTGGAAACTAAACGGAGACGAAAGCTTTTAAAACTTTAACAGTAAAAGTCCTACAACACGAGGAAAAGCTGTGCTGCTGGTTCACTTCCTGCTTAGATTTTTATCTGCGACCTACTGTTTTTGTACTTTTAGTGCGTTTACATGCGCTCCGGTATCCAGGTTTTGAGTCTCATCCTGGTTATGGTCTTATTCAGGATACGACGTTTACACAGAACGCGAGAAACCTGTTCATTCACATCCCTGTACACATGACCGTACAGTATCGGGTTTCTGATCGTCTGTGTGCAGGTGTGTCTTGATTTCTGATCATCGCAGCCGCGATGTTCTTTACCAGCAAAGAATGATCAGAAACCTGGATCAGGTGTTTACATGCTGCAGCATCCTGGTTTCTATCGGAGTATTGCAGGTAGCATATCCAGGTTCCTGAAACCAGGATAAGATGCACATAATGCAGTCATGGCTCACACACACAGGGTCAACGCTGAATGGATTAATGCCAATAATAATAATAATAATAATAATGTGACCAAGCTTTGACTCCAGTTTGTCCTGCTGTGGAGAATCAGCTACGCTCGAGTTTTTCCGGCCTGGAATCGTCGCTTCATGACTAAATGATGTGTGATGGCGTCCGATGGTGTCAGGGCTTCAGTTTACACCTGCAGGTTCAGGTGTTTGGCTCAGGTTGGACCCAGGAGACATAATGCTGAGTGACTGAGTGAGTGAGTGAGTGAGTGAGTGAGTGGTAAAAACAGCCGGGAAATTTCTTCCACCTACGAGACTCGTTACAGCCGAACGCAGACAGAAAACACCGTCCTGCAGGGTTTCATGAGAGGAATTCCTCTGATAGGAGGCGTAACTGTTCTCTGCTCGTTCCATTGCAGGACGACTGATTACTTTACATGTTCCACTTCCTGTTCAAAGGGAAAGGCCTTCAGTCTAACAATACTACTTCCTCTTAAGTGCTGTAACTTACTGTATTTATCTCTTGG
Organism: Siniperca chuatsi; assembly: GCF_020085105.1. Classification (NCBI taxonomy): domain Eukaryota; kingdom Metazoa; phylum Chordata; class Actinopteri; order Centrarchiformes; family Sinipercidae; genus Siniperca; species Siniperca chuatsi. Next base: position 28,187,796 of record NC_058056.1, read on the forward strand.
AAAAATGTGTGCAGAGTTCAACAGAGGAAACGTGAGAATAAATGAACGGGGACCGGTGAGGTGTTAGAGCAGTGTTACTCAATTTCCGCAAAGCTGTAATCGGCGGTTCATGTGGAGGCAAATAATTATATGATAATGCTGCAAATACACATAATTCCTAAGATATTCCAAAACACTCCTAAAGTAGCTACACTACTCATACACAAGATAGCAGTATAGGCTAACAACCCTAACACAGGCTGGTGTCGGATCATTTGGAGTGATTGAAAGAAACTACATATATACAGTTCAGTTCAGTTGCTACTGAATTTAAGGGGAAGAAACTGTCACCAATCTGGCAATACTCAGTTATTAGTTCGCTATTGCAGGGTCGCAGGCTAGCTAACATGTAGCGCACAGACGGTAAAATAGATTAATTTCTAATCAAACAAAGTCCCAACCCTATATTTTTAGTATGCAACAAAACCCGCTCCGATTTCAAGCGAAGTAAGTCGGAGCACCATTTCCGAATCGCATGGTTTTTGGTGTTTCACGGTAAAGCGTCTCTCCTGTTGACTGTGTCCTGCCAGTGTAGCTACCATGGAAGTAATAGTGAGGACCACTGACTGTGTTAAAGGGTCGTGTTTCACTGAAAATGTCATAAAACTAGATTCAAATCCGGACCGGGACGGTTAAAACATCTTTTTCTCTAGTATCTAGTAGCTAAACCCGCTGTAAAGCTTCTTTTTGCTTAATGAATAATGTTTTTGGTCCCTGACAAATAACTTTAAAATGAATAATTCACTATTTTGGGAAACACAGTTAATCACTTTCTCTCAAACAGTGAGATGGATATCACTCTCATGTCTGTGTGTTCAGTACAGAGCTGGAGTCACGACGTGGTTAGCCTAGCTTAGCATAAAGACTGGAAACGAGGGGAAACAGCGACCCTGGCTCCAACCAAAGTTTTAAAAAAAAAAATACACCCACCAACACCTCTAAAGATCACTGATTTACATGTTTAATCTTGTTTGTTTTTTTATGTATTCGGTTTTGTTTATTTTTGATTAAAAGGAATAATTCAACATTTCTGTTTCGGTTCAGATTAAACAAATGGCCGTCCTGAAAAAGTGCTCGTATTCCTTCGTTAGAGCAGTGATGTAACGTTGGTCACCGAGTTCATTTACCGGGATTTGTTGGGTCTCTGTAAATAATATTATAAAGAGTCCGGTCTAGACCTGCTCTATAGGAAAAGTGCAATGAGACTGATGATGATGAAGCAGACCAGTGAAACCAGAAGCCAGGACTGGACGTCACTGGACTGGACTGGGTGGGACTAAGGAGGACAGAGCCAAGGGAAGAAGGGAGGGATTATTGGCTGAAAGCACAGGGGCACAAGCTGACAGTCAGATTTAAGAATTTAAGTAAGGCTCAGATCCAACAGTGAAATACAGAGATTTAAACCCCAGAAGAAGAGAGGAGCCATGAAGTGAAGGGAAATTAAAATAATAAAAGACAATACAAGTAAAGAGTAATGAAGCAAAGATAAGGGAAATGAAGAGAAGTGAAGTGATAAGATATGAAGGGAAGAAATGAGAACTTAATAAATAAAGTGAGGAAAAAGTGAAGTGAAGGGAATTTAAAAGAAGTTTCAAGAAATTAAGTGAAAAGAAATGAAGAGAACTGAAGAGAAGAACAAAACAAAAGAAACAAGTGAAGTGAAGAGATGAGAAATAACAGGAAGAAAAGACGAGATAAAAAGAAGAGAAGAGAAATTAAGAGAAGTCGAAAGAAGTGAAGTGAAGAGACGGGAATAAAAGAGAAGAGGCGTAAAGTGAAGACAAATGAAGTGAGGAGAACAGTCGAGAAGACGAGAGAAGAACAGAATAAATCTAATAAAATGGACAAGAACAGCATATTTATTGACCTCGTTTGTAAAAATTCAAACGACGAACTCCACAACGCACACGGACAACAAGACAAACACTCCTGGAGCCTTTAACTGTCGTCACTAACGATACTACATGAATTAAATAAGACACTAACTATGAGCCATGACGCTCCACCCTCTGATGATGATGATGATGATGATGGTGGTGGGCTGGCAGCAGATCAGCCAACTGGGCAAACTGCAGCTCCACCCTGCACACAATCTGCTGCCAAACATGCAACTGTAATGTTTCCATAAAACACAAACCTAACACCACATTTTAAAAACACTCTTCTGCAAACACATGTGACACGAAGGAACAACGTGTATCCTCCGTTCAACGTTTGTAGTTGTATGTTGAATAGTTCCACGAGGCATTAAAAGCTCATTCTACAAACAGAAAGTGTAAGCTTCAACTACAAAATACACAAAAAAACAACAACCAATCAAACTCTTTGCTTTATCTCCATTTAAATTCCTCTTCATTTGATCAATTCTTTCTCTCTGATTACTATGTCCGATTTCACATTTCCCTGAATCATTTTTCATCATCATCATCATCATCAACTTCACATTCAGTTAACTTTTGTTGTCAATAGCAAACTTGGTTTGACCTCCTGTTTCAGGTATCAATGTAATAGTTTTAGGCACAAATATATATTTCTTTCTTTCTAAAGGTTAGCAAGACTGTTGCAAAAAGTTTGCAAAAGGTTATTTGTTGGGCATGCAGCAGATGTAAATGAAGTGCAGCCCTTCCAGAAGTACAAGTCACACCATATATGTGGTAGGGATGGGTACCAGTAGTAGATGAATTGATTACTAATACCTGATAGATCCTCCTTCCTTTAGCATCTCTGGAATATGAGCAGGCGCACGCGTATGGGGAAAAAAACGCAGCGTCGCATGGCCAAGAAAATACCGTAAAATAAGACAGTATCTTTTTCTGGATACAAGTTTGAAAAAGCAGCACATCAGATATTCTTTTTGAATGGAAAGAGTGGCTCCTACAGAGAGTGTTGCATTATGGGTTGTTTTTAGCCTTATTGCTGTTGGCTAGCGAGTTTCTTGAAGTCCATTTATATAGTGTGTCTTTTAGAGTCAGTCAGCCCTAAAAGAGTTTCCGTAGCCCAGTTGAACCTACAGGAGTTAAGTGTTTTACCGCCAGGGGGAAATAAATTCACGACGAGTGAAAACGGGTCAAAAGCATCTCCCGACATCTTTACCGGAGAAACGAATCGAGAACCGAATCATCTGTTAAGCAGCCACGAATTACCGCTGTCACAGACGATGAGGAGCCCAAAGGAGTCTGAAAAACGTTCAGAGAAAATCAATTCGAAGTGCAGTTTGACAAAACAAACATGGAGGTCAACACCTCTACACGGCAGGTGGTGAAGAAGAAACGTGTGTTGTATAAAGCAGCTGCAGGACACGTGTACTTCAACATTTTGAGCGAACATACGTGTTCGCTTCGTCCAAACTGCCGAATGTTAATGACTCTGATAAAAAACAGAGCAGTAGCCGTGATCTCACTGAACCCTCAGCGTCTGTATGGTGGACTTTAACCTGTCAGCGATGCTGCTGACGTCAGCCTGCCTCTCCGTGTGTGTTGAGTCACAGTTGGCCTGCTGAATGTCTTCAGGAGGAATTTTTCCCTCAGCTGAGCAGCTCTAAACGCTTCCAGATGGAGGGAACGCCCCACCGCCGCTTCCTGTGGCCCCTCTGTCCCTCCCTCTAATCCTCCCTCCATCCATCCCTCCCTCCCTCCACCCGTCCAGCCGAGGCTTTTAACTGATGCTGTCATCCAGGCGGACTCAGGGAGCAACGGGGACAGACTGCAGCAGGAAAGAGTACATAGTTTCTATACAGTACGAGAGAAACATAAACAGGAGGACCTGCAGACGCTACTGAGGGCTGAAAAAAAGCACTGCCTGCTCTTGTGCATGTTTTTTGGGGTAAAAGAAAATTCATCTTCGTTTTCATCAACAGTTAATATTCTCCTAAACAGACACTAAAACTGAACATCAATCAAAGGTAAGGCAGTGAAGGACAGCGTCATCTGCAAAAATGTGTCGCTGAGTTTTAGGTCTCTATCATGTTTATTATTTGACAGATTGATAAAATAAAAACTTATATAAGTACTTATGAACACTTCTGAAACCAAACGTACACACTTAGCCAAGAATAAAGTCAAGACTGAGAGTCTGCAGCCATGCTAGCAGCTTTGAGCTAAATGCTAACATCAGCATGCTAACATGCTCACAATGACAATGCTAACATGCTGACGTTTAGCAGGTATAATGTTCACCATGTTCACCATCTTAGTTTAGCATGTTAGCATGCTAACATTAGCTGATTAGCAGTAAACACAGAGTGCAGCTGAGGCTGATGGGAGCGCCATCAGCTCTGCAGGTGTTTGGCCAGAAACCAAAGTGTCGGACACGTTAACGTGTCGACCTGATGGTGGCGCTAGATGGAAAGTCAGAGGATCAGCAGAGTGATTACAGTTCATCCTGAGGGGAGCATGAACGATGAAGCACGTCTCATCACAGTCCATGTTGAGATATTTCAGTCTGGACCAAAGTGGAGGACCGACGGGCATTGCCATTCATTTAGTCGCTAGCAACTGGCTAACAACGTCTTAAAATGATCCTCAGTTTTTAGATTACCTAGCTCCGATTTATATTAAGTGGCGCACACACAACCCTTTCTATAAATGCAGCTGCTTCCTTAAATCAACAGATGCAGTATATGTTAAAATAATTTTGCAACTGACGGAACATTTAGGACCTGACTTGAGGTTGATTCAATTATAGATACTTATAGATGATCAATGCTAAATGTTATAGGAACATATAGAAACAAAAATGATTAAAATACACTCTCTGTCCCGCGGGACAGCTGTCGTCCAGCTCACAGATCTCTTTCTCTGCTGACTTTCGTTTGCCAAATTTGTAGCAACTTCTCTTCAACAGCAGATGGATCTTCCTCTCTGCTTCCTCCCGGGAGGGGGGGGGGGGTCTTCGGTTTGGATTCTCACCACAACTTCAGGATCAGTAAAAACCATTTCCATCAGCACATCAGAACATCGAATACCGTGCAAACTGAAGAGTAATAGTCACCTCTGAGGACTCTTTACAGTAGGAGTTCCTCTACTGAAACCACAAGGGGACCCAGAGGAGGAACCCCTTCGTGATGGCTTTTATGAGGACTAACAGGGATGTTTCCCACAGAACTACATAGGACTGTGCTGTCTGAGATATTTGACTGTAACTGTTTGGCTCCACACCCAACATCTCACTGCTGTCCTATAAAACCCTTCAGGAAAGAGTCCAGACTGTAGGAATCCTGGAAAACAGGACTACACTGATCCCACGAAGCAAACCAACAACGTTCAGCAGAGCGGAAGCTTTCCTACACAGAGGATTAAATGAAGCAGCCACCAAATTTAAGCACTTTAAGATGTAGTTCCTCTAATGGCCACTAGATGCTGGCTCCCAAAAAAACCCCAAACGCAAAATTCAACTCAGACTACGACGGGACGAAGACAACGTTCCACCTTTGTGGACAATAAAGTTGTATTCCATACTATTTATTTAATTTATTGCTGGCAAGAAAACGTGGTGTCATGAGTCCTAACCTTTCTAAGAAATTTTAAATTAGTGTTATGTTGTCTTGCACACTTCTTATTATTCTTCCACACCATATAATCGATAAGCAATTTCACAGTTTCCTGTGTTTTCGTAAAAATGTGCATAATTTACGAGGTCTCCCTCAAAAACATCTCTTCCTACAGTTTTAGTGCTACCAAAACAATTCATATGTCAAATCATACGAAAATATGATATGATATGATATTCTTCTTCTTGATAACCGATTGTCTACCGACTCCAGATTTCAAAAAGCTAAGTACGACACACTGATCAACTGTACATAAGCTGCTGACATGTAAAGTTATATCCGTAATGCATTTCAGCCTAATGCACAAGTGTATTAAATTCCCCATTCACTCCAACTGCATCTATACCGTAACTATAAAATCAAAAATCATGCAAATCAGCAATCACACGCATTTCCTTCAGGTCGTTCTACCCGCCTGTACGACTTATAAAAGCTCTGCAGGAGGTTTAATACTTCGTTTGCCCCAGTATCATCAAGGATTCCTGCACACTACACTCGGACAGAACTATTAAAACATTAGTTCTTCGTAAGATGGAAATTTTGCAGCTTCAGCAGCTGTGACTGAGCTGTGTTTTCCGGGGAAATAAAACTGAAAATACCTGAGAAGGTTCTGTTTTTAATGCCGATAAGTCTTCAGCGCAAAGACGCTGGACCGGACAAACCGTTAGACAAAGAGTTTTCCGACAAATGTCTTTTACCACTGCGTATAAAACACCTTTATTTAAGCTACATTTAAGCTTTTAATTACATCTTGTCATTTTTATACCGACTTAAAATGTCTAACAAACTGCTAGCTAGCACCGCTACATACAGTGATGGTGCATAAATGACACCGATGCTACAATTACTACTCGCCACTTCTTCCACAGTCGCCACAGATCTGTAACTGTCTAGAAACGCCCCCGAGAGTTGGTTCGCGTGCGGATCAGTTTCTCCGGTTTCAGATCTGCATTTATAAACTCTGTGGTTTAAAGATGAGCAGCAGCGGTGTGAGTCATCAGAGGAAACAGACTGAGAGGCAAAACAGGAAGTGAGAGGAAAGAGGGACGAAGAATTTCACAAGAACGTTTGACCGTTTCAAGGAGACGTGTGAAAACCCTACATCCGGTCAGGTTTGTCCCGACGGTGGCGATCGAGGAAAGGTCGGCAGGTAACCAACATCATTAGGATTCATCCGCTGGGGACCGGGACTATGTCCGAACAAAATGGATCAACAATCCCTCCGATAGTTGCTGAGATATTTCAGTTTGGACCAAAGTGGTGGACCGACTGATCCACAGAGCAACACCGCTAGCAAGAACAATTCAAAACAGCAGCCATTCAAATGCTGGCACTACAACATAATCTGTCAGGATACTGTGACCTCTGACCTTTGCTGCCTGTAAGTTTTCCTGAGAACAGTCGTCAGTTAAACTGAGTGATGATCCCAGCAGGCCGACGTACAATATGAGGAAGTGAAAGAATCTCAAGGACTATTATGCAACAACACAAAGGACGTTTCTGAGAGCTTAGTCAGCCAACACACACACACACACACACCGTCACACATCAGCTAAAACACACACACACACACACACACACACACACCGTCACACATCAGCTAAAACACACACACACTCAGAGTTCGTACCTCTGCTGATTCGTTGTTTCTCTCCAGACAGGATACCAGGAGTGTCGATGATGCTGATGCTCTGAAGAACCTGATTGGGCATCTGAGAGCAGATAAACCTGCACACACACACACACACACACACACACACACACACACACACACAAGAAGAGAGAGTGAGACAAACTGTTTTTGAGTTTTATCACAGCGCTAAAAATAAATTAATAGTAACAATTTAAAAGTTGATTCGTTATGTTCCTCTATAGAACAAAAAGACAAACGAACCAACACAAATACCGCTTCTTTTATTCTTACATGGACTCGACACCTTTTATTCATTTATTTTCTGCAGACAGACCCAGCGCCCCTGTATTTATGCATGTGCCTCCTGTAAGGCTGTCACGATACCAGAATTTTAAACTTCGATACCTCTTTCAATACCACGGCAAAAGGAAAAACAACAGGAAGCAACCTGCACACGGTGCTGGGACAGAAAGAGTCGCACATATTGACGACCGGTCGATTCATCTGTGCAGCCTTGGGTTGGAAATCTGACTGTAGATCTGTTTTGTTTTTTTATAGCTTCGGTACTTCCGATACTATCGAATGTATAATTAACGGATATCGTATCGTCTTAAACACGTATTGAAAAAGTATCAAAGTATCGCTGCTTTTGACAACCTTCGCCTCCTGATAATTAGCTTCCTCTGCGATGTAATTCCCTTGAAAAGTGAAATGCACAACGAGGACGTAAAAACAGAAGAAACTTCACAAAGGTCTTAATAGTCTGTACAGCAGACGTCCCCCCCCCCCGTCCTCAGACCCTCGCCTCGGAAAAAACTCCCCAAAATAAATGTCAGAAAGCTCAGGAAGAGCAGCAGAGGAGGGATCGCTCTTCAGGACGGACGGACAGGAAGTGGATGTCGTGTGGACAGAGTAGAAATCCTCAGATCACTGAAAGTACAAGCTTTTTCTTTTCTTTTTTTTAAAAGGCTTTGTGCCAAACTACCTGCATTTTCTCATTTTTATCCGTTTTTGATCATTTTAACGTATAATAAACTAAATCTGAACTTTGACCACCGGAGATCATCACTGAATCCTCCAGGTGGAGTACCGGTTATTACCTCCGCCAAGGAGGTCATGCTTTCGGTGCTGTTTGTTTGTTTGTCGGCAGGATTACGGATCACGTGGCGGATACACAAATTATTTCTCACTTTGGTTAACACTGCGAGAGAGGTCAACTCTAACTCCGCCGTCTACGGCGAAACGAACTGAATCCGCGTGAATCGTGCAGATCCGTAACAGATCGGACCTGCTGACCGATTCATCATCCAGGTCTCTGAGCTCGCTCTATTGTTTCAGTCCGGAAGGATCCGGGTTGTTAAACCTCGTCTCTGTCGGAGGAGAGACGGTGTGTAATTAACTGGGTGTGTGTGTGTCAACAGTGATCCTCCCAGTATATAAAGCAGGTACAATTAGCCAGCTGCAACATTAAAGTGATGCCTACACACTTTTACTTGTGACGAGTATTTTTACACTGTAGTATTGCTGTAGTACTTCTTCCATCACTGCAGATCGGATGTGGTATGAAGTTCAGGTTTGTTGTCACGGGTACAGGTACAGTGTTCCCCGGCCCGCTCATCGTTAAAGGACTAATTCAACATTTTCAGAAATATGCTTAAACACTTTCTCGTGTCTGTGTGTTACGTTCCAGCATGTAATCAGGTTTATTTGGGTACAGACAGACGGGGTGTGTCCGAGCCCTCCCTGCCACCTCGTGATAAATATCGAGTTTAAAGTTAGTAGAGGCGGGAAAAAACAAAACGCAGCGCCGACGCGACGTGACGCACACACACTTCCCCCTGGAAACAATAACTTATTGTGGTTCCTCCATCACACCGGGACGAGCTGAGATTCCTGGTTAAAGGAATGCCTTAACACACACACACACACACACACACACACACCAACGCACACACAGTTCGAGGGCCGACTGTCCTTCCACTTCCTTGCTGCCACTCTCAGAAATATTTCTGGACAGAGGAAATACGTTTGGACAGGAGTGTTTTTAGCTAAATTTAAACCGTCGCTGCGAACTGTGAGGTCTGAGGAATCTGACGGTGTGTGTGTGTGTGTGTGTGTGTGTGTGTGTGTGTGTGTGTGTGTGTGTGTGTGTGTGTGTGTGTGTGTGTGTGTGTCAGTCAGAGGTGAAGGGGTCATTTCCCAGGTCGTGAATGTTTTGAGGAAAGCGGTGACAGGAGTGTGAAGAGCTGCCAGGATTTGAGTGTGTGTGTAGAAATCGGTCCAGAAGGGGAGTAAGGGTCTGTTCAGATGTCGCTTCTTTTCCTTCTCGTTATTTTGAGCGACACCGTCGCGACGCGCATTCGCTGCGGCAGTAAGTCAGAAATACAGCAGCTGCGACTAACAATTAGTGTCATTATCGATTCATCTGCTGATTATTTTCTTGATTATCGTTAATCGTTTGGTCCTTAAATTTTCAAAAACAAAAAAAATCAACAAAAAATGACGATGTATAATTATAGATTGAGTTACCCAGCAGAATATAAAGTCATTAAAATAAAATGACACATTAATGCATCAGTAATTATAATCCAATATAATATATATTATTCTAATACTTTTACTATTAATCAGCTGTATTTCTACACTGTGGTATTACTACTTTTACTTTAGTAAAAGATCTGAGTGCTTCTTCCACCTCTGGGAGACAAACATTGTTTGTGTGTTTTTAATCTGAATTCAAATCCTCTCCAAGGCCTTCAAGGATTTTAAGGACTGAATCATTGAGGACAAAAGCCAACAAGAGGGCTGAAATCATTAAAAAGCAGATTACACACCGAAGGCGCGAACTGAGTCGATCGCAGTAGCAGGTGGAAGATGCTGAGGCCATAATCGGCCACCGGGGAGGGAGGGGACATGTTTCAGCACTGTCCTCTGACTGTCCTCTGACTGCGCAGCCGTGAAAATCCAGATGGGAGAAGCTCTGACTTGTTAACGTCGCTCATCCGAGTCGCCTTCAGTGTCGTGCTCGCGCAGGAAGCAGCGGCAGTGATCTGCGGACCTCTTGATGGAGGTCGCGGCGGCTGTAAACGCCCTGACAGGAGGAAGACTGCAGACCTCCGGATTTTTGGGTAAAACAATAACTGAATCAGTTTTTATTTGCAGATAATATTCTTGAAAAAGACGCTGGAACTGATCATCAGTCAGAGACGATGCAGTAAAGGACGGAGCTCTCTGTGGTGGACATTTATTCACAATGCGTCGTTGAAAGAGCATTTCTATACTGTGCACCGCCCACTGCTGCTGAAGCCTGTTTCACATTTACAGAATATCTTACGTGACATGAACGCAGCATCAGAAGATAAAACGTCTTCAGAGGAAACACACACACGGGTTTCAGACGGCACCACAAAGTAGATTTAAACTGGACTCGTTGTGTTGTGGGTGTTACAGTGATTTAACTCCCCTCTGGATTCAACCGGCGGAGAAACATGAAGCTCTGCGATCGATCAACGTAACAAAACTAAGAAAGGCTGACTGAGGTTGAAGCTAAGTGGAATGCCTGTAAGGATTAAACGTTGGGGTCCGGGTCTTTCAGGGCTGGGTGGAGCTCTGAGATGTCACATCAGTCTGCAGCCTCGTATTTATCTAAACTCTCCACTGAGTCCTGTCTCAATAAAACTCAACCAGCAGCCTTTAAACCCCGTCCGGCTCAGAGGCAGAGCTCCTCCTGCAGCTGCAGTTACATTCAGACATCAGGGGAGCTTCACAGTCTGACGTAACGCAGTTTAATCCAGCAGTGACTTCACGAGCTGCGCGACGACAGACCAAACGTAACCATCAGTGAAGCCGATTAATGATCCCGGAGATCAACAGGCAAACGTCCAGCAGCGTTTTCATTTTAGCATCTGATCTTGATCTAGTTTTAGTCCTTTGAGAGTTTTAGTCACAGTCGAGGTTTCGCCAGGAACTAAATTTAATTGTCTTCTGGAAGTTGTATTCACACACTTGTTCAACGTCTAAGCTCAGCTCGAGCCGAGCAGCTAAAATAACTTTAACGCAGAAACGCCGCCTTAGTGGACGTCTTCGGGAAGATTTCGGTGGCAGACAGTTAACGTTGATCCTGCACATTTCTTCCTACAGAAGCCTGTGAGCTATTAAAGGCGCTCCGTCTACGTGTTGGTTACGTCTTGTTTTGTTGCTGGACCGTTAGCTAACTTCCCAACAGTCAGTGTGTGATTCTGCAGCTGCAGGCCGCTCGCCGAACAACACTTCACATCGTCTTTCACGTTATTTAATAGATTTCATTTGTTGCCAAAAACTGTAAAACATTTCGTCATAGTTTTATTCATTTGGAATCCATGATTTCTTCCATAATCCGATTAAATATATCTCTGCAAAGGTTTTACTGATAACATTGTTATGTAGAAAATAATACATCCACAGAGCTTTTAGAAAGGTGCAGTGTCCCTTTTACTAAAAAAAAAAAAAAAAAGGGTCCAAAATGAATGTCTTGTTTATCTCTGTGAGCCAATCGTATGACGACGTCAGTATCACCATGCAAGTTTGAATTATAGAAGATGGTCAGAATCAGAAATGCTTCATTGATCCCCGAGGGGAAACTCTTTCGTTCCAGCTGCTCGCTGTCGCGTCAGCGTGCACAGGAAGAGAAGAATCGAACAGAAATAGAAATAATAATAAAATACGTCCGCAAAAAGGTGGAAACAGGAAACATATTTAGACACAGCAGAAGAATTTCATGTAGATTAATTACAAAGAAAATGACCACATGGAGCTGATAATTGATTACCTGGTTGTGGTGATTTGCAGGTGTGTGTGTGTGTGTGTGTGTGTGTGTGTGTGTGTGTGTGTGTGTTTTACCTGTTGAGGAAGGAGTTTCCGAACGCATTGAGCTTCCTGAAGGGTTTTCTGGGGTCGACCACCAGAGCGTTGCCGGGGACGACGCCCTCGTTCTCGCCGTACATCACCGCGATGAAGCCGTCGGTGGTCGGCTCCGGACCGATCCGCATCCCCGGAAAATCCTGCTCCAACAGGTACCTGGGACGAGGGGGAGGGGAGGGGGATTTAGTGGTTTAGAGGTGATCAGTCAGTCTCCACGTCAACACACACTCACACACACACACACACACTCCTCTGCTGCCTTTTGTAAATATGCTGGGAGGGAGATTTCTAGCAGAATCTGAGCGTGCAGTTACCCGTTTTGTCCAACAGTGACCTCGTCAACCTCATGCACGGTTTCCCTCGTTAAATTAAAGTGAGAAAGGAAGGAAGAGATGGAAGATGGCTGCAGCGAGTCTCTGTCCTCTCACTTCCTGTTGTCGCAGCCCGACACGCCGACATGGACATCAAAGAGAGAACAGACGGAGCTGGAAAGCCCGCCACAGACACCATTATTATCGACTCTGTGGTAATTATATTAATCAAACCACGGCTCATTTTCGGCCCTTAGTGGGTCAATCTGGCCCTGACGCCACCTTCTACAATGCCTAAAAACTTTATTGACAAAGCTCCAAACCGACAGGAGAAGATTACAGAGTAAAATGCACGAATAAAGAGATCCACATAAGGAAAATAAGCAAAAGGTGAAAGCACAAACAGAGTCATTCTACAGATCCAGTTTTCAAACTTCATCAACACGTCACTACTGTCTACATGTGAAGAAGAAGTAGAAGAAAACAGAGAAGAAGAAGAAGACAGAGAAGAAGAAGAAGAAGAAGAAGACAGAGAAGAAGACAGAAGAAGAAGCAGACAGAGAAGAAGACAGAAGAAGAAGAAGAAGACAGAGAAGAAGACAGAAGAAGACAGAGAAGAAGAAGACAGAGAAGAAGACAGAGAAGAAGAAGCAGACAGAGAAGAAGACAGAAGAAGAAGAAGAAGACAGAGAAGAAGAAGCAGACAGAGAAGAAGACAGAGAAGAAGAAGCAGACAGAGAAGAAGACAGAAGAAGAAGAAGCAGACAGAGAAGAAGACAGAAGAAGAAGAAGACAGAGAAAGAGAAGACAGAGAAGAAGACAGAGAAGAAGAAGAAGACAGAGAAGAAGAAGAAGAAGAAGAAGAAGACAGAGAAGAAGACAGAGAAGAAGACAGAGAAGAAGAAGCAGACAGAGAAGAAGACAGAAGAAGAAGAAGAAAAAGAAGAAGAAGAACACAGAGAAGAAGAAGAAGAAGAAGAAGAAAAAGAAGAAGAAGAACACAGAGAAGAAGAAGAAGAAGAAGAAAAAGAAGAAGAAGAACACAGAGAAGAAGAAGAAGAAGAAGAAGAAGACAGAGAAAGAGAAGACGAAGAAAAAGAAGACAGAGAAAGAGAAGACGAAGAAGAAGAAGAAGACAGAGAAAGAGAAGACGAAGAAGAAGAAGAAATAATTTACTGGCAACTTGTTCCCATAATTCATTGCATTCTTTTCAGTTCCCATGATTCATAGCATTCCTCGGGGCAGGGTGGGGCCTCAGTAGTGGCACACACACACACACACACACACACACACACACACACACACACACTGTAACAACAGCAAAAATTACTCTGCAGCTTGTGTTGGACGTAAACTGACTGCAGGTCAGTTCTGCTGGTCTGGTTGGCTTCCAAAACGTATGACTGTTTGTACCCGATATGTGTACACACACACACACACACACACACACACACTCTTTCTGCAGATGTGAGATAAGCTCAGTGAAACTGTAACTGCAGTGTGATGACGTCAGCTCTCAGCCAGTCAGTCTCACCAGTTTTAACGTTATTTTATTTCCTTCCAGGCCACCATAGAATTCACCTCCGTTTTTAAAAGGATCTTCTTGTTGGAGATCAATAATCCATCACAGTCAGCATTCAGTCACCTTAATGTTTCTGTCAGTTACGTAGCAACATGTGGTCATTCAGGGAAACCGCACACTAAAGCAGCTGCCTGTTGCTGCGTTCAAGGACGCTCTGATAAACGAAGTCTCTGAAGTCCTTTTAAATCAGCAACCGTGTCGGCTTTATCTGTTAGAGTAATGTTTCTTATGGCTTCATTCAGACGACAACACAAGCAGCCAAACCGGTATGAAAAACGTGTTGTGATTTAGATCAAGAAAGTCCTGCCCTGCAGTTAACCTGGTTCAGCTACAATAAGCACAGATCTAACTGAGGCCGACGTGGCTCAGAGTCTGCGCCGGTCGTCTCTGCAAACTCACTGCACCTCTGCTTCAGAGGACACACTGTCACCTGTAGTTTTGGTGGTCTGTGTGCCCGGCACGTGGTGTCAGGTGTTTTCAGCAGCTTCACTCATCACTGAGCACGTCAAAACAAAGCCAAGCAGTGTAAGGGAGCTGCGCCGATAAGAATCAAGGACTTTCTAAACTACAAACCTGCTCCGCTCATTTTTTTATCAGCCAAATGTACCACAAGACTCAATTCATTTGTTTGACATCTTATATTACACTCTACCACTTGTGTATTTTTGTTGCTAAGCAAGAGAGCTTTAAATAGGAAGATTTTGATATGAAGCCTGGCTATCATTTTCTGCCACCAGAGCCATCTAAAACAAAGAAAAGCAGCGAACCCCCACATTTAAGAAGCTGGAACCAGAGAGTGTCTGACATTTTTACTTGTTAAAACACCTCACTGATAAATGAATTAAGGTTAAACATCAAGACCCTACAAGAAAGTCATGCCAAACTACACTGAAAAATCTGCCTATTTAAGCTCCCCTTACTATCTGTTGTCGTATAGTAGACACAGATTCAGGGTCGATTCTTTAGTTCGGCATACACTTCATCTATGACTTTTCGTGACATTTCAAGTTTATTAACAGGCTTGCTGTTGCTTCCATTGTCAGCTTCTACCAGAACATACTGATGAGGGGGGTAGCAAGCACTGAGAACCAAATTAAATACTTGTTGCTCTCTTTAACTATAGACCTGCTTGGTGTATTTTACGTCAGCCAAATTTACCATAACACCTGATTCATTTGTTTGACATCTTATATTTCGCTCTACCTCTTGTGTATGTTAGCTGCTAAGCAAGAGAGCTTTAAATAGGTACATTTTCATATGAAGTCTGGCATTAAGTTTCTTGGATGCGTTACCTGTCCTAAAACCACAGTCCAAAACCAAAATACATTCAGTTTACAATAATATAAAACTCACATTGGAGAAGCCGGAACCAGAGAATGGTTGATGTTTTGCTTGTTAAATCATCCCAACAATTCATTGATTATTGATTTTTTTTGGTGTATTCATTTTCTCTCGATCGATTAATCAATGAATTGGAAATTGAAACAGAAGTAACGCTTGTAGCAAGCACAAACAATATCATCAGCTGAAGCTTCCTCAGTAAGACCTCAGTCAGACCGGCCCTCAGTCTAATTAAATCAGCATCAAAACAGGATGTGATGTCACCGTTCTGATTTAGGTAATCAGGAAATATTGAGCTGAGCAGTAATGGACAGATGTAAACAGTCTGTATCAACACAGAGTTCTCCATAGATTACATATAATTTATCATTTCTATTCGACACAAGATGGATCTTAGCTTATCACCTCTATGCTTCAAATGTCAGAGAGAAAAAGGGAATTATGTTCATCTTTTTTTGGCAATTTAAATACTGTGTACATCACATTTTTGGAACTGCATAGCCAAGGGGCTTCGTGGGAATTTTCAAAATAAAAGTAAAAAAAGATCCTGGGTTTT
Source organism: Siniperca chuatsi (assembly GCF_020085105.1). NCBI lineage: Eukaryota > Metazoa > Chordata > Actinopteri > Centrarchiformes > Sinipercidae > Siniperca > Siniperca chuatsi. The sequence goes on from NC_058056.1 coordinate 28,203,705, forward strand.
TCCTGCTGGGTCTTCCCTCTGAAGACGTGTCACTTCCCGCTCTGAGACTTAACTTGAAAGAAAATGTATTTTGTAAAAATGGACGAAGGAAAGCAAACCTGCTGTTACTTCTTGGTACAAAGAGATCTTTAATGTGTCACCACATGAGAGGATCGGCTCTGTGCTTGAAGGTAATGATGGACATGAACATGGAGGCCACTCGTGGACTGTCTCCCAGGTGAGTGTTAAATTATTGTCAAAGGGACTTTCTTTCTTGACCTGGAAACCCTCAGGACAGAATGCCGGTTGGACACACTCAGCCGGACTAATGCTCGGTCAAAGGGGACGCTGAACTGTGAGAGAAACCCGGCCTGCGGTCGAAGAGTCTTTTTTGCTCAGGAAGGTTCCTAAAATGAAATGACCCGGAAGTATCTCAGTGGCGGCCATGATAACGGCGGCTTCAATGCTTCCCTTCACATCTGCTTCAGCAGAGGACACCCTGGACCATCCTTTTACGAAAGGAAAGGAGAGAACGCCGTCCCACAATGCCTTGCGGCAGCGACGCACCTCTGTGGTTTCACCACGGCAGACACAACAGAGCACCTGTTTCGTGCTCGTGACACGATCCAAAACGTGTGGAAGTGCTCGCACGACGCTGAGCTCCAGACGCAGAAATATAGATTATTTCTCTCGTCAGGAGTAATCTTGAAGAACAAGCATATTGAATTTCTAGTTGACAATATCATCATCATAACAAAATATAGCCTGCACGCTAAATCCCCCCATTGTGTAATGCACTAACAAATGAATTCTCTCTATTTAACAAATGTATAGAAAAGGTCAAAGGGAACTCTATACACTGTCTGAATAGAGTCGACCTGCTCAATTCCTTGTTTTTGATAAATTATTATTTTAATAGCTCATCTTTCTCTACTTGTATATATTGTCATGTTATTATATTATTTCAACATTTCGATCCTGTTTGTTTTTCTTTATTAAACAACATCTATGTTGTTGCTACTTCCTGAGTAACTGATGGTTGAATGCATCCCGTGTGCAAACTGAAAACACCCTTCCTTCTGTTTTGGACAGGAAACCTTTACTCGAACCGTACAGCACTGAGTTTGTCACTGTGCTTATCTTATCCATGTGTTATCAATAAAGTTGGTTTGAAGAAAAATAAAGTCAGTGCAGTCGGATTCTCCTGATGAATCCTCCTCCTTCCCATCTTTCCTCGACCTCAGGACGTTTTCCACCGAGGCCCATTGAGAAACCTAACGACACGCTGCCGTGCGGTTGTCAGTGTGGGCTCAATATGGTCGTTATCCCTTGGCAGGCAGGAGTGCAGCCGCCAATGGAAGGGACACCGATTTCTTTGAACCCTGATGTTGAGGACCACTTTGTTACTATGGTGATACGCTCCAGACGTGTTGAGGAAAAGTCATAGGAGAAGTTTTTGACTATTCGACCGCAACACCGGTGTTTTCGTTCTCGTCTGGATGACTCTTACGTTGCTTTATGTTTATGGTGCGTTACGTGTTGTAGTGCTTGTTTCATAGGATTTCAAAGACTCATCGAGTCCGTGCTGTTTCTATTGGCAAATGTCTTAGTGTGTGTGTGTGTTTCCCCCTGAACAGCTTTAACAGTATGGGGGGGGGCAGTGTGTTGATCAGCTCTTGAACTCGTGACGGCGTGCCAGCCTCCAGGAAGAAACTAAGGTCATGAGTCCTACAAGCCACTTTTATGAATAAGTGTTGGTTTGTTTAGAAAAATTACAACTGGTAGGATATATATATATATATATCATAAAGAGCTTTATTTAAGGAGATGGATCTGCTGTTTTTCATTAGCAGAAAGCTTTTATTAGGGTTTGAAAATATCTTGTCACAGTCCAACTTTGGTCCTGAATCAGATGTTTCATCTCCTGAAGATCCTCGATGACACAGCTGAGTCACTGAGGCCGGCGGATTCAAAACATCCAGGAGGGAAACCGATTGTGTGATGTGATGTGTGAAGTGGAAAAGTGTCTGTACTGAACAAATGATGATGATTTTCCGTGAAATGGCTGAAATATTCTGGTGTTCAGATGAGCAAAAACTGGTGTTTAATTTTGTTTGTTTGTCTCAAACGCCTGGAAAAGACGGACAGATGGATTATTGAATTTGTATTTACTCTGATTTGTCCAGTATTATATTGTGAGTATGTCTTTGTAGACTGTTCTAACTGTTGTTAGAAAATGTGAACGCAGCACTGTGGATCTGGTTTATATGAATGTATGGTGGCCTGTAAGCCCATGCAGGCTGGGCCAAGTTGTATGAGAGTTGATGGGGAAGTATTTCACACGCTGTTCATCTTATCTTATTAATCTCATATGGCATCTATGGCCATTTTTTCTTCCAACCACATCAAAAATAAATCGGTTATATGTTTAGGCTGGATTTTATTTATTTATTTAATCAGGTAGTCGCATTGAGATTAAGATCTCAACCTGAGAACAAGAACATTCACAGGAACAGGAACGAAACAGAATCTACACAATAAACAAGGTAATTCATTAAAACAGTTACAAGAATCATTGAAAACTTCAGATAGTAAAGCTTTAAGATCTCCGAGGGGAATGTAAGACTGTAGTTTGAGTTCATTCCATTTAAAAAGGTGAATAGTACCTGAAACCAGTCCTGCCAGCATTAGTGCGTACACTGGACGCAGAGCTTTATAGATGAGACGGCTGTAAGGAAGTCCATCCAATCGTGTGATACAGAGAACAATGATGAGTACGATAAAGCGTAACGCACTGTGATACACTGGATTTAACTGCTGTGGTGTTGATGGGGCAGCGTGACAATACAGAACATCTCCTCGGTCAAGGACAGACACGAAGGTTGACTGCACAAGAGATTAACGGTTGGAAGAAGACAGGCATCCTTTAATTCTGTACAAGAAACCTAGTTTTTAAGTTTTGAATGAATTGCTTGAATTGCTAAATATTTGTAGGACTCAGCCAGAGTGATCTGGGTGCCATGTAAAGTTGTAAAACGGCAGGCTATAGTCCGAGTCACTGGTGGAGGTGGGGAATACCGTGAACTCTGACTTTTCTGCATTTAAAACTAGTCTGTGATTAAAGATGAAAGCACCAGATGCAGACTGAAGACGAGCGAGGGCCTGGGCGGCGCCTGGCGCATACAACACTGTATCGTCTGCAAAAAAATGTACATTGAAGTACTGATATGATATGTATAGCGTAAACAGCAGTGGCAGATAATGCCACGTGCTCTACTACAGGATCTGAAGCGGAGATTTCAGTACACAGGTTTATCACTGATTATCCAGACAAACTGTTAACACCTGATTTCCTGACCTGACTGAAATGAAAAGGTTAGCACAAAGCAACAACGTGCAAAACCTTCTGAGGACGTGACCTCTCCAACAACATTCAGCAAAGGAAACACAGCTCAGCTCAGACGTCTCTCTGTCCTGCATCAGTCCTCTTGTCTTCAGATCTGACTCGACAACAACTAAAACGAGTGACAGATCGTGTAAATACACAGAACAAAGGCAGATCGGTCACGCAGAACTGACAATCCAAATAAACACACGGACAGAAAACCTTTGAAGCTTTCGTATGGAGGACACTTTCATCCCATACAAGCCACAGTGTGAACTGACTGATTATAACTGCGTCCGTGAGGCTGCCATGTTTAAAAAGGACTACAGTACCCATGAGCCTCAGCTGGTACCAACATGCCAACTCCTGTATTCAGGCTTTACAAACTCTGAACACATTAAGACAAACTGGTTGCCAGATTAAATATGAATCACAGCAGATTTCCAAATCAAAGATTGCGTCAGAGTGGAGATGATGTCGCCTCGGAGCTGCAGGACTGTGACTAAAGTGTTGCTGGTTCGAATCCCCCAAGGATCAGGGAAGTGAAACCAGTAACTCCTCATTTCCCAGTTTAAATTTGCAGAAAGCGCACTCAGTTGGAGTGGATTTGTTTGAGCATGTGTGCAAAAAGCACACAAACATTTACAGTTAATTCAGTAATGGCTCATACACCCATAAGCTGGCTTTCACAATAAACTTAAAACTCAATGTTTCTTTCAGTTTACCAAGGTTAAATAATGTCAACAGCCTGAAGGGCAACTCATGCCAAACTCTATTGAAAAAATATTTTATTTAAAGATATTTTTGCGATTTGGCCGAGCTTTACATACTGTAAAGAAAGACTTAAGATATTTTCTACTTGGTAAGGGTACATTCTCCACTTCGGCATAAACCTGAGCCGCCAAACAGTTAATTTCTTGATATTTCATATATTTTGTGTTGCTACCATTGCCGGCTCCTACCAGAATGCACCGAGGGCCATAGCACGCACTAGGAGCCAAATCTAAAACATGTACCTTTCATAAAATACAGATCGGCTTTGGTGGATTTATGTTAGCCGACTTTACCATGAGACATGGCACACTTATTTGACATCTTAAATTATGCGCTGCCACTTCTGTATCCGTATCTATAATTAAAATACCCTTAAATAGGAAGATTTTCAAATGAGGTCCGGCGTTAAGTTCAACCAAAGGGTGTAAACTGATCTAACACCTGATAAAGGTGCTTTTGACACATGTCACTCTCTTCCCTCCCAGCCCTCTGTATAGCTAATAATGCTGATTATACACGCAGGTTCAATAGGCTGGCACGGGCCCCACCCGGACCCCGGCGGCGGGTGGTACCTGATGAAGGTGGTTTTCCCGGTGGAGTACTGGCCGACCAGCAGCACCATGGGCTTGCTCTGGAAGTCGGCGGCTTCCAGGGCCGGGGAGTGGAAGTCATGGAAGAGGTAGGTCTCCTCCAGCGGCAGCAGCTTCTTGCTGTAGAGGCTCTGCAGTCCCTCCGTCACCGTCTGGTACATCTCTCCGTCCTTGTTGCGTCCACCTTGCTCCTGCTTCACCCAGCTGAACATGCTGATGTCAGACTCACTTTTCCACCGCTGACACTGACGCGCTCGAGTCCAACTTCCCTGTTTCGATATTTCCAAACGCTCCGGATGTTTTCGGCTCCTTCTCGCTCACTTCGTCATCAAGACCGAGCGGAGGAGAGAGAGTGTGCGTGCGTGCGTGCGTGCGTGTGTGTGTGTGTGTGTGTGTGTGGCACCTGGGAGTCTCCGCCGCTCTGAACACACTGACTCCTCTGTGCGTGAAGTCGGTGTGTTTGTGGCGGTGTGACCGCTGCTGGTGCGCCTACCTGGGGGCACCGCCCATCGCCCTCCCCCGTGACGCAGCATGAAGCCCATGCACACACACACACATGCACACGCACACACACACGCACGCACACACGCGTTCATTTGTTTATTATAAGAAACAGGCAGAACTGTGGATTCTCTGTTTCTGAATGTGTGACAGCTTCATAATTTGGTAAATTCCGAGTGAAGTTCTGAATGAACATAAAAGGACTCTCAACACGAGGTCCATATTTACTTTGTGTTTTCAGAGCTTTCAACCAAATCTCGCTGCCTTCCTCTGCGGATGGAGTTGCTAAAATATTTCTTTCTATCTTTTTTATTTTTCAGCAGTGATAAAACAATTATACTGCTTTCTCAGAAGGTGTATAAGTTGTAACTAATGACTTTATTACTGGTTAATAAATCATTTACTAATGCTTTATAGATCAGCTATTTACTTGCCTATATTAGTTTTACTATGAATGCCTCATTAATTGTATTATTAATATTAATGACTCATCAATGAGATTTTTCACAACCTGTCAGCTGAGGCGTTCTTACTGATCCATAGCACTTTATTAACCATTAATAAAGCCATTAGTTACAATTTACAAGCCATTAATAAAGGGCGACTTATTAGAAAGTGGGATTAAAATTATTTGTATAATAATAAAAAAATAACTCAAGGCTCACGTACAGGCTTTTTCTGAGCTTTCAGTCACATCTCATGGTCTTCATCAGCCAATGGAACTGCATCAGGTGTCATCACGTGATACAATAAAATAATATGCAAAAACAAAAAAGAAAGAAATAATGAATAAATAATTTTAACCTTAAGGTTCACTTACTACTTTTCTCCAGAGCTTTCAACCATATCTCACAATCTCCATAAAAACCTAGTAAGGGAACCTTGAGTTAAAATTGTTCAGTGGAACTACTATTCCCAATGAATAACAACTAATAATTTATAGATCGATAGATCGATGGCAGGAAATCTCTGTTTCTCTTTAAAGTGGTTTGCTTTCTTAAATAAATAAACTGTGTAGCTGCAGGTCATTCAGATCTCCTGCCATCAGCATCAGCTCTCTGTGTCCTGTAGCGCCCCCTGCTGGAAGAAGCCTGACAATACACACACACACACACACACACACACACACACACACACACACACACACACACACACACACACACACACACACACACACACACACACACTGGCTCCATAATGACTTTGCAGGTTCACACATTGTAACTTGTCAAGACTCTGAAGAGAAACTCATGCCAAACTTCACTGAAAAATGATTCTATTTAAGACATCCTTGCTATTTGGCAACACTGTTAATCAAATAATACTTGTCGCTTTCCTAAAATACAGACCAGCCGAATTTACCGCAAGACTAGATTCATTAGTTTGACATCTTATATTAAGCTCTTCCACTTGTGTATCCTTGTTGCAAAGCAAGAGAGGTTTAAAAAGGAAGATTTTTTGTTTGAAGTCTGGCATGAAGTCTCCTCCAAAGAACAGGTAGGGGTGTGAACTGTTTTCAAGCCTGATAAATGGAGGTTTTCCCTGCCTGCAGTGTAACTCACAGCCATCCCAGCCCATTTAACATCTCATGCTGGTTACACTGACAAAGAGACAGTGATGATGTCGTCATGATGTCATCAGAAGGGGAGGTTGTAGACATTGGTAGACATTGGAGAGTCCTGATTAAGGTCTGGTGACAAGAAAACAGGACAGTCTGAGGTTTTAAAGATCTATGGTGAGTGGTGAGTTAAAATTATGAGATACAAAGTCAAGATTTTGATTTTCTAAGTCAACATTATGAGAAACTAAAATAAAAAAAGTCAAAATTATTAGATACTGTGTCAAAATTTCAACTTTCTAAGTTGACAGATATGTGTGTAAAACAATTGTGTAAAAAGTCACAATAATTACTTTTTAGGTCAAACTTAAGAGAAATAATGAAATAAGAAGTCACAATTATAACTTTATAAGTGAAAATTATGAGATACTAAGTCAAAATTGTAACTTTTAGGTCAAATATATGAGATACTAAACAAATATTGACTTACTAACAAAATCAACGACTTTGTAAGTCAGAATCTCACTTAGCATCTCATAATTTTGATTTACCGCGATCATTTTTATTGGTGTCGTTCCTAACGTTTCATTTCTTCTTTTCTTGGCAGCAATGGGCTTCCAGACAAAGTCACCGCTGCAGCATTTGAATTGGAACTCAGCCTCATGTACTCAAAGTACCAAAAGTAAAAGTGTTCATTATGCAGAATGGTCCATTTCAGAATAATATGTATTATTGAAGCATTAATGTGTTCGTCACTTTAATGTTGCATCTGGTAAAGGTGGAGCTCATTTTGATTACTTTAAATACTGCTGGGTAAATTTAATCTCCGGGAGATCAATAAAGTCTCATCTTATCTTAATCTACATCATAATTAATTTTATATCATTCATCTGAATCTGCAAAGTAACTAAAGTTAGCAAATCAGAATCAGAATCAGAAATACTTTATTGATCCCCGAAGGGAAACTCTTTGTTACAGCAGCTCGCCGTTACGTCAGTGCACACAGGAGAAAGTACTAGCAAAAAAATATATATAATACAAAACACTATAAAAACTATAAAAAACAGGTCAGGAAATAAATTAAGTACCAAGTGGGTATAAGTATAAAATAAAAAAAAGTATAAAAATAAATGTAGTGCAGTAAACAGTACAATATTTCGCTCTGAAATGTTGTGGAGTAGAAGTATAAAGTAGCATAAAATGGAAAAACTAGCAACAAGTACTTCAAAATTGTACTTAAGTACAGCACATTAGTAAATGTAGTTAGTTTTTTCCACCACTGCTTCAAGTCAAGCCACGTTAATCACCAGCCGTCCATAAGGGGGCGCTAAAGCAGCAAACTGGACACAAAGCGCGGAAATCCTGAAAAAGAAGAAGAAGAAGCGGAAGCGGAAATGAGGTCCTTTTGTTTTGAAAGAGGGAAATTTTAAATCTCGACGGCGTTAATTTTAAAGTAAACACAAACAACCGGAATAAATCCTCCCAAAACGATACGAAAATGACCGCGGTCTGACATTCTTCACCCCTGAATGTAAAGTAGGTTTTTAATTTAACATTTTCCTTACAGACTTCTTCTTGTGTCATAAATCAGCCGAAGATAAATTCAACTTCTGTTTTCTTCTGTAACGTTTGAGCTTCATCAGCCTTCAGAAAACTATAATTTCACACGTTTGTCTGCACATTCTTATGTTTTTTACTTATTTACATATTGTATAGATACAAAACATATATATTTATATATTAGCAAGCTACTTGTTGAATATATTTTGTTCATATATTCGACGGTGGCCGTTTTCGTAACGACATTTTGTTGTATTTATTTCACTTGACTCCATTTATTCACATTTAGCGTTACGTTAGTGAGCTTAGCATAAAGTTAGCTTAGCTTAGTTATGGTGTCGCAGCTCTTTTTATTATTTTCATGCCTTTTTATTAATTTAGGACCGTCCAGCTTAGTTTGTAAACTGCTGCCAATCATTTTGATAATCGATTAAAAAGAGAAATGACCCTCCTGTTCCAGCCACTCACTTGTAAATATTACTTGTCTTAGTCATTATAATACTTTACTAAACAGAATAGCTTGTCTTTGGCTATAAGACTGTTTAGGACAAAACAAAACATTTAAACCTTGAACTTTGGGCGTTTTCCCACACTTTCTGACATTTATATGGTCTATATTATAGACCAAACGATTCAGTGATTAATCAAGAAAATAATTGACAGATTAATTAATTTTATATTGTAAATTATTGTATTATTATTATCAATAATGAAAATAGTCGCTAGCCGTAAAATATTTTTCTAAATGTGAGATTTTAACTTTGACATTACAGGATTGTCGACTACGATTGTATTAGAAGTACACACCTTTCTCTGAACACCCTTTTTTATTTATTTAGTCATTTCCTTATTTTGTTCCCTCATTTTCTTCTATAACCATGAATTATTTTTTATTTAGCTTATTGATCTTTTCTCTCTCTTTCTTCCTTCTGCGCGTCTTCACAATATTACACTGTGAAATAGTGTTTTTACACGATGGCACGATGATAAACTCATCATACGCTTGCATAAAGGAGCAAAAAGTTACTGAAATTATAGTAAATATTAAACCAGCCAGCAGTCCGGACGCTAAAGAATAATGTTGGATCATAGGAAAAATGAACAAATGCCAGTTAGTTGTGGATATAAGACTTTAATTTTTCAAGTACTGATTAGTTACTCAACTTAATGTCATTCTCAGTATGTGTGTGTGTATATATATATATATATATATATATATATATACTGTGTATATATATATAATAGCTTGTGTACATGTATCTTTCCAGCTCATGACAGTGTCACATATATCCAGCAAATCATTGAAGCTATATGAATGTTTACACTGTGCGATTTATTTAAATTAGGGCTGTAACAAATTATGATTTTTTTTTTTTTGATGAATCGATTACTTGTAATGTCTCTAAAACGTCAAACAGTGGAAAATGTCAGTTTCTCAGAGTTTAAGGTGACGTTCTTGTTTTGTCCGACCAACAGTCCAAAACCCAAAGATATTCAGTTTACTGCGATTATAAAACAGAGACAAGCAGAAATTCCACATTTAAGCAGCTGACACCAGAGAATATTCAAGATTTCTGCTTATAATAATAAATACTTAATCGATATTGACAGTTAATTTTCTCCTGATAGACTTAGCATGGCGAGGGCTACACAACTACACAGATGACATAGATATGTTTGTGTCTGACATATTTAACGTGTTTGGAAAGTGTTGCATCTCCACTGGAATTAAAAATAAAGCTCTGTGAGTTTGAAGTCTGGAGAAGCTGTTTGAGCTGCAGGTGGAGCCAGCAGGGTTCTTGCCTTTTATCGGTTTCATCACCTGTGTTGCTCGGTGAAGCCTTTTGTGGTGATGAGCGATGAAGCTGTTTTGGTAAAAGCTCTGATCTGACCTCGTGTCCCTGCAGAGTCGGCTTCACACCAACATGAAGAAGAAGGCGAGGAGGTCGCAGGTGGCAGGCGGCGGCAGAAACCGGGAGGAGTGTGAGTGTCTACACCCACCTGAATCTGACTGCTGTTCACATCATCACTGTAATAAATGTTTTACCATCACTGCCGATCTAAAATAGAAGAAAACCTGCACTTACAGTTCATCAGGGTGAAATTAATTATTCCACACATGAAACAGTGATATGTGGAATGTGAAACTGGATGTTTACGAGAATTTTGTAATGTCATAAAGTGAGTGATGAGCAACACGGACAAAATTACATTTCTCAGTATTTGTGACCGATTAGCTTAAAGGGACAGTTCACCCCAAAATCTAAAACACATATTCCTCCTCTCACCTGTAGATCTGTTTATCCATCTACATAGTTTTGGTGTGAGTTGCAGAGTTTTGGAGATATCGGCCGTAGAGATGTCTGCCTTTTTTAAAATATATAATGGGACTATATGGCGCTCGGCTCGTGGAGCTTAAAGCGCCAAAAAAAACAATTCAACAGTAACGTCTCTTTCCAGAAATCAGGGCCTGGATACTGAAGATAATCCACAGATTTGTTGTGAGCAGCTTCACGGAGGAACTATTTTCTTTCTACCAATAGTTCCAACATGAAACTGCTCACAACAAGGTAAAAGAGAAAAATATGTATTTTTGATTTTGGGGTGAACCGTCCCCTTTTAAAAACAACAGATACCAGATGACTCTTGGTTCCCCTGAAGAAGGTTTTTTTTTTTTTTTCAGTCAAGTAGAATTAAAGAAATGATTATTAGTAATTTGGATAAAATGATCAAACAATTTGAGAAATCAGAATCAGAAACACTTCATTGATCGCCGAGGGGAAACTCTTTTGTTACAGCAGCTCACTGTCACGTCAGTGCACACAGGAAGAGAAGCACTATCAAAAAAATATAATACGCTATAACACAGGTAACCAAATAAATTAAGTACCAGGTGGGTATAAGTATAAAATAAAATAACTGTGCAGTACCAGGTGGGTTTACTGGTTGATGATAGAAGTACAGTATAAGGTAATAGTGCAATGAGAAATGTCAATAACAATAACAATAAATAGGAATTTTTAACTAAAATGTTGCACAGTTATTCAAGTATTGCAGAGATGTTAATGATCAATGTCCAGTTTAGTGACTTCGGGTCGTACAGACTGACACTTAGGGGAGGAGTTAAAGAGTCTGATGACTTCCTGCGGCGCTCTGTGCCGTGTAGTGTAGTCTCACATTCTGATATCAGTATAATATTGATCTGTTGTCCTGCTGTGTGTGTGTGTGTGTGTGTGTCCAGGCTGTGCTCTCTGCAGGCTCAGTGATGATGACCCGGCCATGTTTGGGGAAAAAGTCACACTCAAAGAGCACAAACTCTCCGTCCACTACTTCTGTTTGGTAAGTGTGTGTGTGTGTGTGTGTGTGTGTGTTCTCGTGGTCCTGTACATTAAGAAATGATCATTTCTCACATCTATTCAAACTGTCAGGTTTCTTCAAGGTCCCTCAGGTTATTCCTTTAGTTCTTTAGAAGTTCTTCCATCCGTGAATCAGTAACATTAGTTTACTGACGGATGCCAGAAACCTGCGTGTAATATTCCACAGCGACCTTTCGTTTGAAAAACAAGTTAGAAAAGTTGTTAAATGGTGTTTTTTATCAGCTGAGGAGCATCTTCATCTTTACAATCAGGTCTTTCTCTCTCTCTGATCTCCAGAAGCTCATTCGTGCTTTTACGTTATCTCGGTCAGATAACAGATAATATTACTGTTGTAATATTCAGGATTTAAAGCCAGACAGCGATCTCACGTGTTCAGCTGGTGCAAACAGACCAGCTGACGTCAGCCCGTTTTAGCTGGTCACCGGTCAGATTTAAAGCACTTCATGGTTTAGCTCCCAGTTATATTACTGGCTTGTTGCTCGTCTGTGAGCCGGAGCCTCAGATCCTCAGAAGGCCGGGTTCAGGACTACGGGAGACCTGGTTCAGAAGTAAGAACCCCTCAGTTCTCAACTCCCTGCCTGAAGATCTGCAGACAGACTTTAAAAAAAAAAAAAAAAAAAAAAACCTTTTTATTATTGTTAGCACACTGTCTGTTTTATTATTATTGTTTTTATTTTATGTTATTGTTGGTATTTTATTTTTGTATTATTTTTAATGGTATGATTTTATTTGCCTCCTGAAATGTTTTAATCCTGGTTCAGCAGTGTGCAGCACTTTGTAACTTTGTTTTGAAAAGTGCTGTATAAATAAAGTTTATTATTAATATTTATTATTATAATGGACCCCAGTATCATGCACTGGTAGGTATTTTTTAAAATATTTATTTATTTAGGGCTCTGCTTGTGTTTTCCAGAGATGCTTCTGTCAGTGACGTTCGCTGCTGAACGGAAACCTGCTGTTCTTCAGAAACCTTTATTTACTTTGACAAAATAACGTCTCAAATGCGTCACTGTCTAAATAAATCATTTGCTGCCCGTCCTCAAACGGCTCTGAGGCCGAGCGACGGCCGTCTCTTCAGACGTAGTGACGTGTGTCATCATCCGTGTGTGTTTCAGCTGACGTCTTGTGGAGTTTACCAGCGAGGAGAGGAGGACGAGGGCGTCTTCGGTTTCCTGGTGGACGACATCAAACAGGAGATCCGCCGGTCGGCTCGACTGGTGAGACATTCATTTTTTGTCTTAAACACGGAGACGGACAGAGTGGACCATCATCGATGGCGAAGGTCAAACCACTGACACCAGAGAGTCACTCCTTCTGCCGCTTTTCTGTGTTTGCTGTGTGTTTGCTGAGTGTTTGCAGTGTGTTTGCAGTGTGTTTGCTGTGTGTTTGCAGTGTGTTTGCCGTGTGTTTGCTGAGTGTTTGCTGTGTGTTTGCTGTGTGTTTGCTGTGTGTTTGCTGTGTGTTTGCTGTGTGTTTGCTGTGTGTTTGCAGTGTGTTTGCTGTGTGTTTGCTGAGTGTTTGCAGTGTGTTTGCTGTGTGTTTGCAGTGTGTTTGCTGTGTGTTTGCTGAGTGTTTGCTGTGTGTTTGCTGTGTGTTTGCTGTGTGTTTGCTGTGTGTTTGCTGTGTGTTTGCCGAGTGTTTGCAGTGTGTTTGCAGTGTGTTTGCCGTGTGTTTGCAGTGTGTTTGCAGTGTGTTTGCTGAGTGTTTGCCGTGTGTTTGCAGTGTGTTTGCTGAGTGTTTGCCGTGTGTTTGCAGTGTGTTTGCAGTGTGTTTGCCGTGTGTTTGCCGTGTGTTTGCAGTGTGTTTGCCGTGTGTTTGCCGTGTGTTTGCAGTGTGTTTGCCGTGTGTTTACCGTGTGTTTGCAGTGTGTTTGCTGAGTGTTTGCCGTGTGTTTGCAGTGTGTTTGCCGTGTGTTTGCCGTGTGTTTGCAGTGTGTTTGCCGAGTGTTTGCCGTGTGTTTGCAGTGTGTTTGCGTGTGTTTACCGTGTGTTTGCAGTGTGTTTGCCGTGTGTTTGCCGTGTGTTTAGTGTGTTTGCCGTGTGTTTGCCGTGTGTTTGCAGTGTGTTTGCAGTGTGTTTGCCGTGTGTTTGCCGTGTGTTTGCCGCGTGTTTGCAGTGTGTTTGCCGTGTGTTTACCGTGTGTTTACCGTGTGTTTACTGTGTGTTTGCCGTGTGTGTTTCAGACGTGTTTCTGCTGTAAGAAGAAGGGAGCGTGTGTCGGCTGTAACGTGCGAAGCTGCAGGAAGACGGTCCACTTCCCCTGCGGGAGGAAGCAGAAGTTCATCTCCCAGTTTACCGGACTGTTCCCGTGAGTGCACATTAAACACTTTTCTTTGATGAGGGTGGTAAGAGTCATCATGTCTCATATCGAGGCTCCAGTTCAAGGGGTTTTTGAGAAAGAGACTGTATCCAGAATCACTCCTTCCTTCACAATAAACGCTCCGTAGTTTACTCTGCAGTGAGCAGACATCATTTTGTCATTTTACATTGTTACTCCTCCCCATTAATATCAGTGGGAGCAGGCCAGAAACACCTCTATGTAACGCAACACAGTTCAACAGCGGCACAAACTGCAGCCTCCAAGCTGACCTTAAAGTGAACGCGTCTCTAAGACTGAGCATTATAACCTTCATGAAGGAGGATTTGTTACAGGGCTGTTGGATCCGACTGCTTTACTTTTAGCTTGGCGTTCCTAATAAACTGGCAACTGAGTGAGACATTCAGAGACAACAATCTGTTGTCCAAACCCGTGTGGTCTAACTGTCTTTGTGTCCAGGTCCTACTGTCCGGATCACAGTCCCACTCAGTCTCTGTGTGTGGGTTCAGACCTCGGTCTGCATATGTCCTGCTCCGTCTGCCTGGACTCCATCGAGCCCGTCCTCTGCTACTCCGTCCTCAAATGTCCGTCCTGCCACGCCAGCTGGTTCCACAGGGACTGTGTGCAGGTAGCGGGACTGTGTTTGTTTTATTTTATTAAGTCATTTGATCACGTTGCACATTAAAGGAGCTGTTTCCACTTCGCCACGGTGGCACTGAGCCACGCAGATAGTTTGCCTGTTGTTTGGTTTGTTGTGATCAAATAATTAAACAGTTACATTAAAAAAAACCTCAACAGAAACATGTCTGTCTAGAAACAATGTCCTGGTTACTCTGGATAATCCACTCGCTATCTGCATTAGAGCTGAAATGGTTAGTAGAGCCGCAACGATCAATTAAATTAATCTGCAACTATTTTTTTGTAATCGAGTAATTATTTTAGTAATTTTTTAACCCAAGAATCCAAAACATTTGCTGGTTCCAGCTTCTCAAATGAGAGGATTTGAGGATTTGTTTTTCAGACAGAATAAACACATGGAGAGACATTTGTCCTTTCTGACGTTTTATAACCTATTAATTGAAGAAAATATTGATCAAAACAATGATTAGTAACTTGAAGCCCTGCTGCAAGGCGAGATACCTCAAGGGTTAAACGGTAAAGTGTATTTGTTTTTGATTTGGATGAACTGACCCTTTAAATGAGCAGACCTCCAGCAGCTGTGAGTGTACAGACGTTTAACAGCGTTTATAGTATATTTCCAGGTGTGTCAGGTTGTGAGACAGTTTACCTGTCTGTGCTTCTGTCTGTCTGCGTGTCAGCGTCAGGCCCACAGTGCCGGCCTCTTCTTCTTCAGATGTACTCTCTGTAACAACAAGGAGAACTTCCAGGAGGAGATGCTCAGGATGGGAATATACATCCCAGAGAGGTAACGTGATCATTCATACGTGACCAGGCTGTTAGGATGCGTTCACAGCCAGCGTGTTCGCATCGCATCTGAACGCCACTGTGTTTCATACAATCACTTTGAGCACGTAACAGCACAGAAACGTCTAATGCCAACAGGAAATGACCACAGAAGACAAGGAATTGTCTGTGTGTCTGTTTTCTAATTCACCACGTGCTCTTTTCTGCAGAGATGCCTCATGGGAGTTGGAGGCAAACGCGTATTCAGAGCTGCTGCAGGTTTACAAGCGCTGTGACGCTCTCACCTGCCTCTGCAGCGACGGACGCACGCACTCCGCCAAGACCGGGTACGAAATTCATTTTCATTTCTTTCACAATGTTGATACAGATCTCGCGTCCACAGAAAGTTACTTTTAGAGGTGAAGAACAATATGAAGTCTGAAGCCCCACTGAGGCTGAAGACTACAAGTCTTAAAATGAAACAAATCTGTTGGTGTGGAGAAGGAAGTGAGCTCACCAGACCTCTGTAGGCCGATGCTCATCTCTGCTGCAGGCTACATAAGCTGCCGCAAGCACACCCGAATCTCCGACTCAACTGTTGGCGGTCGAGTTGCATTGTGGGTACTGTAGGCGCCAGGTTTTGACAAGGAAGAACGTGTGGAATAAAAAAAGACGATATCTCTGGTTCTGCTGCATCGATTTTAATCCTCTTTTTAAAGCGTTACAGGAGCGTGATGATAAATCTGTGGAGGACTCTTCTCGCTGTAACACAACACCAACGTTAGCATTTGCACTTACCTCCCAGTCCCACCGAGTAGAGCCGCACACACAACAGTGATCCATGTACCTTCTGTTTTGCTCCTGTGACCATGTTGTTGTTGTTGTTTGTTTCAGTTGGTTTGAGGTGATTCGCTGCCGGCTGTGTGGATCCGGAGGGACTCACAGGAAATGTTCGGGGCTGAAGTTGGACACCAGCGACTGGGCCTGCAGCGACTGCACGCAGGCTACTGACGGGAAAGGTCTGAGTCAGTGGTTTCCAATTCCTGAAAGTGATGAACTATTAATCGATTATCAAAGTTGTTGCCGATTAATTTTCTGTTTTTTGATAAATCGATTGTTTCAGCTCTAATTAAATCTCACAAATCTGAAACAAATTGAGTAACATCTAAAAATAAGTTTTATCATAATATACACAACAACATAATTTAGGATTATACTCAATATCATCTGGTTTAATTTGGTGCTGTGTATCTCATTTTGGAACCTTTTAAAATACATATACAATTATTATTGATTTATTAATTGAAAATTAATTTTATTATTGATAATGTTGTAATTGTGCTGTAGTTCGTTTTTTTATGTGAACCATGTGCTCGTCTTCTCCAGCTTCCCTGGTCTCATCTCCTCAGGGAGGTCAGAGGCGGAGTCTGCTGTCCAAACGCCACCTGTCCCCCATCCACTCCTCCGTCAGCTGTAAGAGGTACACGAACCTAACGCGCCTCTCCTCCGTCAGCTGTAAGAGGTACACAAACCTAACGCTCCTCTCCTCCGTCAGCTGTAAGAGGTACACAAACCTAAAGCGCCTCTCCTCCGTCAGCTGTAAGAGGTACACAAACCTAACGCGCCTCTCCTCCGTCAGCTGTAAGAGGTACACAAACCTAAAGCGCCTCTCCTCCGTCAGCTGTAAGAGGTACACAAACCTAAAGCGCCTCTCCTCCGTCAGCTGTAAGAGGTACACAAACCTAACGCTCCTCTCCTCCGTCAGCTGTAAGAGGTTCACAAACCGCCTCTCCTCCGTCAGCTGTAAGAGGTACACAAACCTAACGCTCCTCTCCTCCGTCAGCTGTAAGAGGTACACAAACCTAACGCGCCTCTCCTCCGTCAGCTGTAAGAGGTACACAAACCTAAAGCGCCTCTCCTCCGTCAGCTGTAAGAGGTACACAAACCTAAAGCGCCTCTCCTCCGTCAGCTGTAAGAGGTTCACAAACCTAACGTGCCTCTCCTCCGTCAGCTGTAAGAGGTACACAAACCTAACGCTCCTCTCCTCCGTCAGCTGTAAGAGGTACACAAACCTAGCTGTAAGAGTCAGCTGTAAGAGGTACACAAACCTAACGCGCCTCTCCTCCGTCAGCTGTAAGAGGTACACAAACCTAAAGCGCCTCTCCTCCGTCAGCTGTAAGAGGTACACAAACCTAACGCGCCTCTCCTCCGTCAGCTGTAAGAGGTTCACAAACCGCCTCTCCTCCGTCAGCTGTAAGAGGTACACAAACCTAACGCGCCTCTCCTCCGTCAGCTGTAAGAGGTACACAAACCTAAAGCGCCTCTCCTCCGTCAGCTGTAAGAGGTTCACAAACCGCCTCTCCTCCGTCAGCTGTAAGAGGTACACAAACCTAACGTGCCTCTCCTCCGTCAGCTGGAGGAGGTACACACAAACCTAACGCGCCTCTCCTCCGTCAGCTGTAAGAGGTACACAAACCTAACGCGCCTCTCCTCCGTCAGCTGTAAGAGGTACACAAACCTAACGCGCCTCTCCTCCGTCAGCTGTAAGAGGTACACAAACCTAACGCGCCTCTGCTCCGTCAGCTGTAAGAGGTACACAAACCTAACGCGCCTCTGCTCCGTCAGCTGTAAGAGGTACACAAACCTAACGCGCCTCTCCTCCGTCAGCTGTAAGAGGTACACAAACCTAACGCTCCTCTCCTCCGTCAGCTGTAAGAGGTACACAAACCTAACGCTCCTCTCTCTCCGTCAGCTGTAAGAGGTACACAAACCTAACGCTCCTCTCCTCCGTCAGCTGTAAGAGGTACACAAACCTAACGCTCCTCTGCTCCGTCAGCTGTAAGAGGTACACAAACCTAAAGCGCCTCTCCTCCGTCAGCTGTAAGAGGTACACAAACCTAACGCGCTCTCCTCCGTCAGCTGTAAGAGGTACACAAACCTAAAGCGCCTCTCCTCCGTCAGCTGTAAGAGGTACACAAACCTAACGCGCCTCTCCTCCGTCAGCTGTAAGAGGTACACAAACCTAACGCTCCTCTCCTCCGTCAGCTGTAAGAGGTACACAAACCTAACGCTCCTCTCCTCCGTCAGCTGTAAGAGGTACACAAACCTAACGCGCCTCTCCTCCGTCAGCTGTAAGAGGTACACAAACCTAAAGCGCCTCTCCTCCGTCAGCTGTAAGAGGTACACAAACCTAAAGCGCCTCTCCTCCGTCAGCTGTAAGAGGTTCACAAACCGCCTCTCCTCCGTCAGCTGTAAGAGGTACACAAACCTAACGCGCCTCTCCTCCGTCAGCTGTAAGAGGTACACAAACCTAAAGCGCCTCTCCTCCGTCAGCTGTAAGAGGTTCACAAACCGCCTCTCCTCCGTCAGCTGTAAGAGGTACACAAACCTAACGTGCCTCTCCTCCGTCAGCTGGAGGAGGTACACAAACCTAACGCGCCTCTCCTCCGTCAGCTGTAAGAGGTACACAAACCTAACGCGCCTCTCCTCCGTCAGCTGTAAGAGGTACACAAACCTAACGCGCCTCTCCTCCGTCAGCTGTAAGAGGTACACAAACCTAACGCGCCTCTGCTCCGTCAGCTGTAAGAGGTACACAAACCTAACGCGCCTCTGCTCCGTCAGCTGTAAGAGGTACACAAACCTAACGCGCCTCTCCTCCGTCAGCTGTAAGAGGTACACAAACCTAACGCTCCTCTCCTCCGTCAGCTGTAAGAGGTACACAAACCTAACGCTCCTCTCCTCCGTCAGCTGTAAGAGGTACACAAACCTAACGCTCCTCTCCTCCGTCAGCTGTAAGAGGTACACAAACCTAACGCTCCTCTGCTCCGTCAGCTGTAAGAGGTACACAAACCTAAAGCGCCTCTCCTCCGTCAGCTGTAAGAGGTACACAAACCTAACGCGCCTCTCCTCCGTCAGCTGTAAGAGGTACACAAACCTAAAGCGCCTCTCCTCCGTCAGCTGTAAGAGGTACACAAACCTAACGCGCCTCTCCTCCGTCAGCTGTAAGAGGTACACAAACCTAACGCGCCTCTCCTCCGTCAGCTGTAAGAGGTACACAAACCTAACGTGCCTCTCCTCCGTCAGCTGTAAGAGGTACACAAACCTAACGCTCTCTCCTCCGTCAGCTGTAAGAGGTACACAAACCTAACGCTCCTCTCCTCCGTCAGCTGTAAGAGGTACACAAACCTAACGCTCCTCTCCTCCGTCAGCTGTAAGAGGTACACAAACCTAAAGCGCCTCTCCTCCGTCAGCTGTAAGAGGTACACAAACCTAACGCTCCTCTCCTCCGTCAGCTGTAAGAGGTACACAAACCTAACGCGCTCTCCTCCGTCAGCTGTAAGAGGTACACAAACCTAAAGCGCCTCTCCTCCGTCAGCTGTAAGAGGTACACAAACCTAACGCGCCTCTCCTCCGTCAGCTGTAAGAGGTACACAAACCTAACGCGCCTCTCCTCCGTCAGCTGTAAGAGGTACACAAACCTAAAGCGCCTCTCCTCCGTCAGCTGTAAGAGGTACACAAACCTAACGCTCCTCTCCTCCGTCAGCTGTAAGAGGTACACAAACCTAACGCTCCTCTCCTCCGTCAGCTGTAAGAGGTACACAAACCTAACGCTCCTCTCCTCCGTCAGCTGTAAGAGGTACACAAACCTAACGCGCCTCTGCTCCGTCAGCTGTAAGAGGTACACAAACCTAACGCGCCTCTCCTCCGTCAGCTGTAAGAGGTACACAAACCTAACGCTCCTCTCCTCCGTCAGCTGTAAGAGGTACACGTACGTGGGCAGAATATCATAAACAAGTTCCAGGTTTGTTTGTTCTGGTGATTAATCAGCAGGAGTTGAGAGGACGCGTGATTTGTTGTTAATGGAATAAAACAGTCTGTCATGAAACTCTCGCTGTCGCTCAGACCATCGTTACCTGTAGGATCTGGATCACCTGAGGAGTTCCTGCAGGCGTTGGCCCCTCAGCTCCGGCCCCTCAGTGTCCAGGTTGAGGTGGGCGGGGATCAGGCTCTGTCTGCAGGTGTGGAGCTGGTGAGGAGGGCCGACTTCGACCCCACACACACTCTGTCTGTCAGGTGAGTGGACGATAAACTCACCTTGATCACTTTTTATTTTCCAAACGGAGCTGATGCCCCGTTTTAGCTCTGAGGTTCGTCTTCATGCAGTTACTAACAGCTGGTTCATTTGTCTCTTCAAACTCTCCGCGCAGGTTCAAAGACGAACAGCAGACTGCATTTCCCAGCAGCCTCCAGGATGGCGACACCGCCAGGCAGCACTTCCTGAAGCTGCTGGTGAAGCAGATCCAGGACTCTGTGGTGTTTGAGGGTCCAGACGGATACAAAAACCTGGCACTGGACTCCCAGGGTATGAATCATTATTTTATTCTTTATTTAGGCCACAGTCAAGCTAAATCATACACGTGGAAACCTCAACTGCTCAGCAATTCAACCAATCGAGATCAGACCTTACCTGCAGGTAACCATAGCAACAGCACTGATGCTTCCTAACCGTGATGTTAAACCGACTGCAAACACTTTAATGCATGGAGGAGGATTTAAACTCAGCCGACCTTTTGTTGTTTTGGTCGGTGGACGGAGAGATAGAATGGACTCTCAGGCGTCCACGTATAAGAAATAAGAAACGAGGTCGAGGCGAAGACGCATCAAGGTGTTTTTAATAGTTTCTGGACAACGATGGAGCTCTGTGGCTCAGAGGAGGAAGATCCATCAGGCTGCGATTCACACACAATGCTCGTTAGCAGATACGTTCACAGCTGGTTTGAGTCTGAACGTGAGCTTTGATGACGAGAAGAAACTGAAACAGACTTTAACAGTCTGAATAACGGAGCCAGTGTTATTTTAAATGATAACCGTGGACGTTTGTAGACAGAAATGTCCCATCTTCCATGCGTTAAAAGGGTCAAAGCTACATCAGCGAACTACACCCAGGAAAACAAAATGGCTGTTCATTCTGACACCTGTGTGTGTGTGTGTGTGTGTGTGTGTGTGTGTGTGTGTGTGTGTGTGTGTGTGTGTGTGTGTGTGTGCGTGTGCGTGCGTGCGTGCGTGCGTGCGTGTGCGTCTCCAGCTCTGCGTGAGGACCTGTACTTTGACGTCGGCTGCCTGCTGGCTCTCTCTCTGGTTCACGGCGGTCCTCCTGTCGGCTTCTTCTCTCGCGCTCTCTACCAGTGTCTGTTCAACTACCCGCCCAACCGGCCGCTCGCCGTCACACACATGACCCCCGACACACACTTCACCTCGCTAGTCAGCAGGGTGAGTAGGACGGACTCGTTGGAAAACTCCATGTTTTTAGCTTTTACTCCATAAACCTCACAGTCAGTAATACCAGCTTCACAGATGTCTTATAATCGAAGGCAGAACGATTGATTGGCTGATTTTAGATCGCAGAGACGGAGTCTTTAGAAGAGCTGAAAGAAGTCATGGCGGCGAGTTGGGAGTACCTGGAGCTGGCCGGCTGCAACCGACCAATCAGCAGCCTGGAGGAGAGAGAGGCTCTGGTGGAGGATCTGGTCGGCTTCGCTATGATCACCAGGATGCAGCTGCCGCTGCAGAGGTAGAGACGCTCAGAGCGACGGTGTAAAGTGTTTATTGATGCTTCAAACGCAGATAAAGGAGCAGAAACCGTAGTAGGAATGGAAGGTACCGTATATGTCATTTACAGTATAATTAAAGGGCCGAAACCAGTTAAACTTGTGATGGACAGCAGCTCGGCTGATGGGCTCGCATCTCCAAGACGTGCTCGAACTGTCTCACCTCTCTTGTCCTTTCACAGAGCAAAACTTTATTAAAATAACCAGGGCAATTGTGAAATTTGCATTGCAACAGGTGTAAAGACAGAACTTTCGATGCATCAATTTCACCTGCAAATCTTTAGCATTTTTGCGCCGTTTATGCGACACTCTCTGCGTAAAAGGGACTTAACTGTGAGAACTTTTGTTTGTTTTTGTCCTCCAGGTTTCGGGAGGGCCTGCAGACTTTGGGTGTCTTTGATCAGGTGATTTTAAGTTTGCTCTTTTCTCACAACATGAGACGGGATTTTACAACTCTGGAAAGTCATCACAGCAGCGATCCGTTAATCCGATGCAGGTGCAGCTCTTCCCGTCGGTGTTCTGCAGCGTTTTCTGTGACGCGGCGGATCGGCTCACGGCTCAGATGGTCGGTCAGCTCTTCACCGTCGACTTCTCCCAGCAGGAGGACAGACTGAACAGGGAGACGCCCGTCGTCACCTTCTGGAGACACTTCCTGCTGGAGTGTGAAGGTACGGGAGGTTCACTGAAACCTGATCTCACGGAGTCCGACCACCGACTCCAAGATCACAGCGCCTTTGAGAATTATGAGGCAGACTTTCAGTTGGCTGGTGCAGGAAAAAAAGGCATTTTAAAGTCTTGAAATATGTTTCTCTTTAACAACATTTAACAGTGATTTATTTGTCAGCAGTTTGTTTGAATCAGGATCAGCTTTAATGCCAAGTAGGTTTACACACACGAGGAATTCGCTTTGGTATTCTGATGCCTGACAATAAACACAGTAGAAATATATAAAGAAACATAAAGCAAGTACTGCAGGTCAAGTTATAACCAAAATACTATATGAAAATAATAAAGAATACGTACAATATGACGACGTGTTATTTAAATTACTGTAAATATTACTGTGCAGCATATTTACAAGTGACTTTACGGGGGTAAAATGAGTCGGTGTCACTCGCACAACATTTGAACAGACGTTCTCATTTCCTTGATTTGATTATTTCAGATCCTTCTGAAGTCTTTCAGCTCTTCAGATGTAAACTGTAAAAACAATAATTAAGCTAAAGTTTACGCCAAAGCATTTTGAAGAAGTTAACCCCTAACCCTGTAGCCTCAGGTGACCGCAGCTCAGCGCGTGATGGATGGAAGCTGAACAGGGACAAACATGTCAAGGCGGGAGAACAGACGCATGAAAATAATCACTTTAAATGCAGCGCTTCTCAAACTTTCATGTGCTCCTGTCCCTGTAAACCAATAAAATGTTTTATCCACCGTTAACAATTTTGGTGAAATTGGAAACCGAGTGTTCCTATTATTTTACTGAAATAACAATATTTAACATTAGACCCTGAGCTGCATGTTTCCTTCCACCTTTCACGAGTTACTGTCATACAAATGAAGAATTCAAGTTAGGCACAAAATCCCTTTTCAGACATGGAATACGTACGTCTCCGTTATTTATTCAGACATGAGACAGTTTACACTGAACTGAAGAACAACACAGGCGTTTTCGTATTTTACTGACTTTTACTGCTGTTCTTTTCTTCTCCGTCGAAAATGTGTACATTTTTTAACTCAAAAATGTTTTTACCCTACTTGTTGCTGATAATCAACGTCTCTCCTCCTCTCCTCAGTTGGGAGGAGCTCTATCTCCCTGCAGGACCTTCTTCGTTTTGCCACAGGAGCTGAGGAGCTCCCAGCAGCTGGCCTCCTCCCTCCTCCCTCCATCTCCTTCCTCCATCCCTCAGGAGCTGATGAGGGCGGAGGAGGACAGAGGGAGACAGTCAGACGAAGAAGGGGAGTGTGGAGGGACAATGGGCTCCTCCCTCAGAGCGAGCCTGCCTCCAAACACCTCCTCCTGCCCGTCACCTCCTCCTACCAGGCCTTCAAAAGCTCTATGGAGCAGGCCGTCAGCCACCATGTGCGCCTCCTCCCCACAGAGAGTTAGAGGAGGCGGGAGGAGGAGAGAGGAGAGAGGAGGACTGGTTTGGATCAGAAAATCTGCAGAAAGTACTTTATGATCTGTATTTAACGATAAACTCCCATATTTTTGTTATCCATTGACCGTTCGCTAAGCCTCCCCCCCTTAGTTACTGTTGCTATGCCTGTCAATCTTTCTATATCATCGATCAAATATAGAAATATTCAATATCATGCTAACAGACTGAAGCTAAATGGAAGTTTGCCCGGAGTGTAAATTTCCCCAAATCTGCTAGCATTAGCCTAAACTCTGATAGCATCCAGGACCGACTCCCACACAGTGGATGCTCCACTCCTGAGCAAGCATTTTTCTACCGTAACCTATAAGCCCACGAAATAGTGTAGTTAGCTAAAGACATGCCCCTTGCCTTTGGAAATATCGCTAGGTTACTACTGTAGCTAGTTAGCTGGACATGCTAACGTAGCCAAACACAGTTTAATCCATCCACTTTTGCGCTTCTGTTTTTAGTTTTGTAAACTCTTTATATCTCTCTGACTACAGACCCATGTGCAAAGCTTCAACACGTGGAGAAATCCAAAGCTAGTCACACCACAACCTGTGCCTAGCTACGGTTGCTAAGCTATGATTGGACAATTGCTGTTCGGAGGCTTCGGGGTTTAGCGAACTTTCAATCTAATCTGTTGAATATTTTTTTCAGTTAATCAATGAAAAACAGAAAATCCTCACTGGAGAAACCGACGCCAGAGGATGGTTTGTGCTTCTGCTTGATAAATGACTCAAAACAATTAATCCAATTTATTAGCGATTAGATGATTTCAGCTCTGCTAGTTTTGGGATTTTTGGTTTCAAAACAAAATCGGGGAGTTTATCTTTAAGTCGTTATGGATAAGAGGTTATTATATGTTCCTACACCACGAAAGCGACAGCGACACATTCAGAATGTCGATCAGAGGTTTCTTTATACCAGTTATACCGAGGTAGCTATCAGTTTATTCCTGTAATGTTGCAAATCAATGAGCAGGACTGATTTGTGACAAAGGTTAAAGATCTGGGATTTCTATATGATTTTTGTATCTGTGTGGTTTTTCAGGTACTTTAAAGGATCAGTCTGGTGTTATTCTATATTTTTCTTTCTTTCTCTCAACAAATCTCGCGTGTAGATACGAACCAACAAAGTGTTCGTGTTACTTAGTACTTCCCTGACCGCTAACCATTTCCTGAAACAGCTTCTCAATGTAGTTTTTATCAAACAAACAGAGGAAGAAGATCCATCAGGCTGTGATTCACACAACACTTGTTAGCAGAGACGTTCACTGCTGGTTTGACAGGAAGAAAAATGTAGAATATCAGCTCATTCAAACTGGCTAATTTATCCATAACCAGTTTCTCAGTTGATTTATCCAGAAGATCTGCTACATCACATCCGCCCGTCACTGATAAGTAACACATCGAGTTTAAAACGGTTTTAGACAAGTGATCAAATGATAAACCGCCTGCTGTAAACATCATCAGCTGAACAACACACCTGAACATGGACAGTTCAGGTGTCATCTCGCTCACTAATGAAGCTAATAATTAAAATGGTTTCACATCTGGCCAAAGCAAAGACCTGAAACTGAGAGTGCTCCTCTCACGTTAAACTGCACGTAGCATTAAAAAGTCTTAAATCTGCCTGTTTGGAACTTTTTCTCTGCTCTTTCCTTCAAACACGCAGCTCGGATGAGATCTGATGAAATGATCGTTGCAGCGTGGTTTATGAATAAAGCTAAATATCTTCTGTGTTTTCAGGTCTGAAAACGATGGTGCTGATTTTATCTTAACTTTGCCTTTAAGAGCTACTTTTAATTCAGTCATATTTTTATTGTACATAGTTTGTTTCTTTAAGCTTTTAATGATGCTGAGGTTTTCTGTTTGTGCTCGTTTCTCTTGTTTGTAATGTTCTTTTTTTTGGTAACTTTTTTTCGGGGAAAGTGTGAAAAGCACGAGTCGAATGAGATTAGTGTTTGTTTTCTCGTGTCATGTGATATCTCAGACTTTGCTGATCAAGGTTTCACAAAACTTGTGACACGTTTCATTCACGTTCATTTCATCACTTGATGCGTTTCCCATCTTATGAAATGTGTTAAAATGTTTTCTGGCTTCAGTAAGGAGCCTCGACGAAGTTCGGAATTCCCCTCCAAACCTTTGTGTTTTGTCAAAGTAAAGTTATGTTTAAAAAAAAAAAAAAAAAACTTAATCTGCTAATTAGAATTACATGAAGCCCGTGATGTACTCTAAAACTATGTTCATTTTTCAAATAAGTTGCAACGTCAGGGTTTCTTCTTGAATTTTTGGTTGATTAATGAGTAAATTAATGGATTGTAATGCATTAATGACTTTTTAGCTGATTATCTCCACAGTTTTTAGGGACAATAACATAATTAAAATGGACCAAATCCCCTCTATCTTCACTTTAATTGAAAAAATTTGGCACCTTTTTAAGATATAAATTAATGCATGGCTCTCATTTTATCTGGTCAATTTTAAGGATTTTTCCCCTTTTAAAAACCCTGAAACTGCAGATAATCCATTAGAAATACCGCGATATATTACAACCCATTCATTTATCCATTATACCCTTGAAAGCAGAAATGTCAGTAATGGGTAAATTAAGTGAAATTTAAAGTAAAAATGAAGAGATTCAGTTTCAAAGTGTCCCAGCTGCAGACACGTTTAGATCTACACCATAAAACTGTGAAGGGTCAGTTGAAATTTGGGTTTATTGCTTTAGTATCAGTCAGAATACAGTGTCTCTTTTTCGATCCAGTTGTTTATCAGATCTTTCTCTGATTTAGTGAATTTCTGTCATTCGGCGTATATTTTTGTCTGTTTCCTTTGAACTTTCTTGTTATTTATCTGTCGTGTTTCCTTCCCGTTTGCTGCATGTTTGTGTCATTTTACAAGTATGATTTTTCTCTTTGTTCTTGTGGATTATAAACGCAGAAACAAACCGTTTTTGTCGTCCTGATTTCTTAAACTTTAAACAACTGAACTCAGCAGAAATAACTCGCTGCTTTGGCTTCCTGACTGATATCTATCTGCTCGTACTGAATTTTAAAAACGGGTCTGATAAGAGCAGTCGGGACACCAAACTGAAACTTTATATTATATATAACTTTATGTGATTGTATCGGGAGCCTGACACAGCTGCCACACTTGTTCAGAAAATGTGATGGAGTAGCAACAACATGAAAATGCTGCTTACGAAGTGATCAGTAAGTTATAGGACAATAATATAATATATCATTTAACACTGAGAGGGGCAAGTTGTGTAATAAGTAATAATAATAAACTTTATTTAAAGTTGCAAAGGGCTTTACATGCTTGAACCAGGATTGAAATATTTCAGGAGGCAATAAATCTGTCAATTAATTAAAATAATACTACAATATTAACAACAATAATATGAAATAAATAATATATTAAAAAAAATATAGTATATTAAGTAATATTAAAACATAAGATATGTTGGAAAATAATAAAAAGCTTTTTTTTTTAAAGATAAGTTTTGAGAAGTGATTTACGATAATGAAAGCCTACTTTTAATCTTGACACTTTAAGTGCATTTTGCTGTTAATTCTTACGTACTGTAAATACTCGTAGAAGTACTTTTACTTCTTTTAATGATCTGAATACTTTCACCACTGCTGACTACAACTCTGCAGTGCAGAACCGCTGTTTCCTTGTTGGTCCCTAAAAACCGCGGCGGAGTGAGACCTCTTCACTCTCTCGCTCCTCTCTGACGCACTGCCGTTTGCGCGTTGATCTCTGGAAACCGCGGCGGAGTGAGACCTCTTCATCCTTCCCGCCTCTCTGACGCGGGCCGCGCTCACTCCGGGCTGCTGCCACGTCATCAGGCGCTCCGTCACCACCAACAACATCAAACATGGCGGCGTCCGTCCGGGAGAAGCAGGCAGGTCTGTCAAACGGATTTTTTCTTCATTAACGGTTATTTTCAACGGCAGGCAGCGGCGTTACCGGGCTGCGGAGAGTTTAAACGATCCTGAGTCTGGCAGAAGAGATTTATTCAGGGCTGTCATGCCTCTAACCAGCTAACTAACCACTCTTCAGCTCAAAGTAGCCGCTAGTTGAGCTGATTAACTTGACGTTTCAGTTTCACTAAAGATACAGAAACTCTCCATACTCCCCCTCCACACACAGACTAATTAATTAACCAGACTGTTAACTAGTTAACTGATTAGTTAGCCAGCCAGCCGTGTAGCTTGTTAGCTAACGGTACTGCTAGCTTTCTAATGCCAGTGTTAGCTAGGTGAAGCTAACCTGTTATCGTTGAAGAAATCGCTTATTCTCTGTAAATGTGAGGAGTTTGAGTATCTTAGCGCCTCCCTGAAGTTACAGGACCTCTGCTAGAAACTGAATCATCCCTCCATTAAACTCAGAAAGTATCACGTTTTTGTTGTGTAACATTGAATAATCTACTTTTTTGACACCAAATTGTGTCTGAGAAGGAACACATTTCAGAAGATACACAAAAAACTTGTAAAAGATTAAAGTAGCCTAGTGGTGGAAGGAGTACGAAGAAGATCACTTCACTTACGTAAAAGTCCTGAATTTAAAATGATACTTAAGTACAAATACAGAAGTATTATCAGCAAGATGTACTGAAAAGTAAAAGTACTCATTATGCAGAATGGCTCCTTTCAAAGTGTTATATTACTATAGAATATTATAATATTCTGTTTTTGTCAAATACATGTAAGAGCATTTGAATGTAGTTCAACGTGGAGCCAATTTTAGATACTTTGGATACTACTGGGCAGGTTGGTAGTATAGTACTGCATCATTTCATACAAGCATGTTTCTTTAATGTAAAAAGTACCTGTCTTCAGTCAGTTATCAGGCTCTGCTCACTCAGGGTGGGTGATACCACAAAACATGGTTTCAGTGTAACACCAGGGCCAGAATCACCAACACCGTTACTTGATATTATTAGAAGTATCGTGTAGGGGAGAGCGTCAGGAGTGCGAAGGCATCATTAAAAGGCTCCTTCTGAACACATTCGTGTTACCACCAAATGATTTGCCAGATATCATTTAATCACATCGCTCCCAATGGCACTTCAGCCAGTACTGCAACTTTGTTTGTGTTTGTTTTAGGGGGCCAAAACCTGCTGCTGGGACATTAAAAGTCCTGACACTAGGCCCGTCTGTAAGATAGGGCCACGAGATCCGGTAACAATGCCGGACTTGCCTTAGTTGATATTGTACTTCAGTGCTTCGCAGAATCACACAGTGAATTTGAATCAGTGAATGTGATTTAATGTCCCACTCAAAGACTGACAGCAGAACAGAGAGTTTCTGTGCCGTCTGATGAATTATAATGACCACAGCATAGAAGTACTGATCAACCTACATTGGCCAACACTGTAGCGTAGAAACAAGAATATGAAGGGAGCGGTTCGACTAGCAGCGCGCAGGAATATCTTCACCCTCGTGTTTGTGTGTGTTTGTACCTGCAGTCGCTCTGAAGCGAATGCTGAACTTCAACGCTCCTCCTCTGAAGAACACAGCAGCTGAGCCAGTATGGAAGGTAACACACTGCAACAACACACACACACACACTCAAAAATAAAATACATGCTGTATATTATGTAATAAGACCAGGATATTGAACCTCAGTACTTTCTGAGTATCTAACTGTGTCCCTAACGGTGAGTATGTGTTGTGGTCTTTTTCTTTGTTCAGATATTTCCTCATTTATCATTCTTTGTTTTGTATTTTGCTAAACATTTGTACACATTAAACACTGATTCATTTGAGAAGTTTGGCTTATTTAGTAGAAAAACACGTTTACACTCAGCAGATTAAGACACGAGAAAACGTTATTTTGGTTTCCATAAACTGGAATCGGTGACACTTTGGGGAGTTCCTGGAGCACGGCAGCCAAAACCAGTTTTACTGTATCATGTTTCCTCTCTCCTCTGCTTTAACTTTTATGTGTGTGTGTGTGTGTGTGCGTGTGTGCGTGCAGGTGTTGATATACGACCGGTTCGGCCAAGACATCATATCCCCACTGCTGTCTGTCAAAGAGCTGAGAGACATGGGCATCACTCTGCACCTGTAAGAGACACAAACTACACTTCTGAATACCCCCCCCCCCCCAATCCAAGTGGTGGAAAGTAATTACGTACAATTACTCAAGTACTGTTCGAGGTACTCGGACTTTACCTGAGTATTTCCATTTTCTGCCACTTTAAATGTCTACTCCGCTACATCTCAGAGGGAAATATTATACTTTTTTTACTTCATTTGTTTGATAAATGTAGTTAATTGCAGATTCAGATTATTACAGTTTTACAATAAACCTTTTGGTGCTACTTGGACACATCATCAGTGATGATCCCGGGGTCACGGGGGGTTTCGGGTCTTTAATCGTCACCCTCGCCCCGGCGACCCAGACGGAGGTGATCAGCCCCCGACTCGGTTCCCCCCTCTGGATCCACAGCCACCGCGAGGCCTTTTCAGCCGCCTCCAGAAGGTTCTTGGTGGCTCTTGTGCACTGCAGTCCTTTTACTCCAGGGAGTTTAAGAGTTTACTGTAATGAACGGCCAGCAAAGCCCCGGCAGCCAGCTTCGACTCGGCTCTCCAGCCATTTCTCCAACACTCTGCAACAACATCTGCGTGTTTAGCCCTTTTTGCGCTCGTTGGCTTCTTCCATCCGGTCTTCCCAGGGGACAGGAAGCTCCAGCAGGACCACTTGCTTTGTATACTGGTCCTGCTGGAGCTTCCTGTCCCCTGGGAAAATATAATCAGCTAATAAATGACGACGTTAGAATAAGATGAGACTTTGTTGATCCTCGGGGGGAAATTCACAAGCTACCCAGCAGTATATACAGTAATTAAAATGAGCGCCACCTTCACCAGCTGCAACATTAGTGATGAACACATTAATGCTTCAATAATATAATATCCACTATTCTGAAATGGGCCATTCTGCATAGTGAGTACTTTACTTTTGATACTTTAAGTACATTTTGCTAATTTATATTTACATATTTTTACTTAAGTAAAATATTGAATGCAGGACTTTTACTTGTAACAGAGTGTTTCTACACAGTGATATTACTACTTTTACTTAAGTGAGGGATTTGAGTACTTCTTCCACCTCTGTCTAATCCTAACCTAAAACCAAGTTTTAACCCTTCAGCAGCTCCAGAGAAAATGTCCTCCCTTTTCAAAAATGTCCTCCCTCTGAGGGTCTAAAACTGAAATCGGTCCTCACAAAGATAGAAAGCTGTCTCTGTTTTTAAGTTAAGTGGATCAGCTGTCATTAAAACAACTTGTTAAATTTAGTTTGTGTGTGTGTGTGTTTTAGTCTGCTTCACTCAGACAGAGATCCCATCCCAGATGTTCCAGCCATCTACTTCATTATGCCCACAGAGGAGAACATCGACAGGATATGCCAGGTACACACACACACACACACACACACACACACACACTCAGTAAGCAGTTAAGATGGAGGTTTCCTAACAGCTTCTCATCTCTGTCTGCCTCAAATTCTAAGCATCATCATGGTGTTTAGCATGTTAGCATTCTCACATTTAGCTTGTTAACATGCTTCTGTTGTGTCCATTTATATAATTTATAATCAATAGATACTGTAAATAATTTTCTATTTTCTGTGTGTGTGTGTGTGTGTGTAGGACCTGAGGAACCAGCTGTATGAGTCGTACTTTCTGAACTTCATCTCTGCCATCAGTAGAAGTAAACTGGAGGACATCGCCAGCGCTGCTCTGGCTGCTAACGCTGTCAGCCAAGTCACCAAGGTTACCATGGTTACTCTGATCCGTTTATAGTCTGATTGGTGTGAGGTTATACGGTGATATTATGTAGGAGCACCGGAGCTCCTTAGACATAGAAAACCCCAGGATTATATATCTGATTATTCTATTATTTAATCTCATTTAGTAAATGAATATAGTATTGTGTTATTATGAAAGTATTATACCATCTGAACTATATATTATCCCACATCATACACAGCATATTATCATTGTTATTGTTCATCTATCTTCTGTCAAGCAGCTCGAACTAAAGCTTCAAAAACGACACCACAGCTGAACCAGCAAGAGTTTCTTGTACTGACCTGTGGTGTGTGTGTGTGTGTGTGTGTGTGTGTGTGTGTGTGTGTCAGGTGTATGATCAGTACCTGAACTTCATCACTCTGGAAGACGACATGTTCGTCCTCTGCCATCAAAACAAGGAGCTCATCTCCTACCACGGTAGCACACACACACACATCCTTACGTACTTCTATACTTGTGAGGACCCTCATTGACATAGTGCATTCCCTAGCCCCTCACCCTAACCATAACCTAACCCTTCACACAAGTCCTCACACCTTCAAACGGCCTTTTGAAGTTGTGAGGACCGGCCAAAATGTCCTCACTTTCCAAAAATGTCCTCACTCTGTTGGTTAAAAAACGTTCAGGTCCTCACTATGTAAGTACACAAACACACACACACAGATTGATGCCATTAGCAGCAGTGTTGGAAGAAGTATTCAGATCCTTTATTTAAAGGTGGGGAATGCGATTCTGGAGAAATCCAATCCCATGATAGAGCGAACAACGACACAGCAAGTACTGTAACTAACGTTAGCTAGGTTTAGGGTTAGCTTAGCTCGGTTGTAGGTTAGCTTAGCTAGGTTGTGGGTTAGCAAACTGTCGCTACAGCTGCTGCTGCGAAGCTAACAGCCAGAGAGGACGAGACGGTTTCCCAGAGCGAGCACAGCAGCTCCAGACAGCGACGCTCACAACTCTGCTGCTGCTGTAGCTAACATCACAACAGCAGCAGATCTCGGCAAACTAGAAAGTAACGTTACTTTAACGTTACCCGACACACAAATCATGGCTGGAATAGTGCTGTGTGGCTCGGGCCGAGCCTCTTTGTGTGTTTCCCGTTTACAGAGCCAGCGCTCACACTGAACGGACAGCTAGCGGACCGTGAGGAGATATTCGCTGAATTTGACAAAAAGACGTGTATTGGATTAGAATCGCATACCCCACCTTTAAGTAAAAGTACTAATATCACAGCGTGGAAACACTCCACTACAAAAAGTCCTGCATTCAAAACCTTACTTAAGTAAAAGTGTTTAAGTATAATCTGCAAAATGTACTTAAAGTTTGAAAAGTAAGAGTCGTCCCTGTGCAGTAAAACGCTCCTGTCAGTGTTTTATTATATCTGATGTTTCTGGATTCATATTCCTGCTGCGTTAATGTGTGTGTTGCATTTTACTGCTGCAGATGTTTAAGGTTGAGCTCATTTTAACTGCTTTATATACTGTTGGGTCGTTTCATCTGCAGCAATGCATCATGGTCTATAAGATCATCGTGTGTTTGTAGCGTCGCCGTCCTGCGAGAACCAATGTTTCCACTTTGACCAAAGAAAACCAGCTCCAGCTGGGATCATGCCATGAATTTAATTTTCACCCGTGTGTCCCTGCAGCCATCAACAGAGCAGACATCCAGGACACAGACATGGAGGCCATCATGGACACCATCGTGGACAGTCTCTTCTGCTTCTTCGTCACTCTGGGTGAGTTTGTGTGATGAGCTGCAGCTCTCAGGTTCACTGTGAGGATTCTGATATCTGTTTAAAATGTTTGATCAGTACAAATTCTCTCTTTTGATAAATGAAGAAAAGTCTTTGGTCTCTGTTGAACTTCTATGACTGTGTTTTACTACATTTTGGTACCAGGAAGCGAACGCCACACATAATGCACAAATACAGCATGTTGTTAGCTTAGCGCCCCCCCCAAGAATATCTCCCCAAAGGTCTTCTGATCTTCCTGTCGGGACAGTCTGAACCTTCTCTCAGTGCTTAAACGTCGCAATGAGTTATTCAACAGCTGATTTAACAGTGATTCAGTCATTTTACATTATAGCAGCTTTCTACCACACAGTTTTTTCCTTTCATGAAAATCATTTGGTATGTCTGTTTCCTAAACTGTTTTTAACCTACCTGCCCTGCTAGGTGAGTTAAAAATAGATTTCAGGGAGATATGCACCTTTTTGAAACTTTCTCCTGATTTTTTTTATTCTGGTTGAAGCAGTTTCGTGTGTCTCAGTGTGGTTCTGGTTCTGGTTCTGTCCACTAGATGGAGGTGTTCACTTCACTCTAACTTTTATGTCAGAGTGAAATTCACTCTCTTCTGTGAGGTTATGAATGTTTATTTATTTATTTAAGAAATGATAAGGTTGTTGTGTTAAATATGTCCATTTGTCCGATAGGCTGAGACTTCATTAAAGTGTGTGTTGTTGTCGATCAGGCGCTGTGC
The DNA here is from genome assembly GCF_020085105.1 of Siniperca chuatsi. Lineage (NCBI taxonomy): Eukaryota > Metazoa > Chordata > Actinopteri > Centrarchiformes > Sinipercidae > Siniperca > Siniperca chuatsi. The sequence continues at coordinate 28,238,199 of NC_058056.1, forward strand.
CGATCATTCGCTGTCCCCGTGGAAACGCAGCGGAGATGGTCGCTGTGGTGAGTTCAGCCAATCTGATTCGTTCAATCACAAAACATCTGCCTTTTCATTTTGGTCGATGTCAGATTAAAACCTTGTCTCTTAAAAGTAAACTTGTCAGATATGATACACGCAGACATGTTTGTAGTTTTAATTCTGCTTCATTTGCATCCAAAAGTCTCAACAACTTAAAAACTGGCTTCACAAAGCCAACGGAAATGCAATCATACTACTTTCTCAAAGTTATGTTGCTCTCGTCATTGCAGGGTTGAGTGATATGACGATGTGTACGTTTAGCTGTCGCACATTTTGCTGTACTGTTCATGCCGTCGTAGCTTTGTCTTTAATATTTCTGATTGCATAAGATCATTGTGGACAGTGTTGCAAACCAATGAGCGTTTATGGATATTTGGGATTTTTGTATGATTTTTGCATCAATATGATGAAGCACTTTTATTTGTCAGGTATTTAAATTTCAGGATTAACCGAAAACCAACATTCCTCTCTGGTCATTTTACACATAAACAGTTTCTCAATAGGATTTCCAGAAACTGTGCTGGAAAAAGATGCTGTCATTACTGAACCACAGTGTGTGTGTGTGTGTGTGTGTGTGTGTGTGTGTGTAGAAGTTGGATAAGAAGCTCCGTGAGAATCTGCGGGACGCCAGAAACAGTCTCTTCACCGGAGATAACATGGCCGCCGGACAGTTTAGGTAAACAATGCTTTGCTAAATGGCCGTCCTGAAGGATGTAACTGAAACAGTGAGGTCATGTGAAACTCCACTTCCCATAATGCAGTGGTGTATCACTAGCAGGTCAGGCGTGTGCTCTGTGTGTAATTATTCTTTTCTCCTCTGCAGTTTCCAGAGGCCTCTGTTCGTCCTGGCAGATCGTAACGTGGACATGGCCACGCCCCTCCACCACACCTGGACCTATCAGGCGCTGATCCACGACGTCCTGGTGAGCTGTCAGTTATCTCAGAATGAGCTTATGCACATTTTGTATTGATGCATAAGAGAACGTGAACGCAAACACATGAAATTGCAAGAGTTTGCGGCATTCTTTGGAATATGTATTATCAGATTTTTGACTTCCTGTCTGCGGCTCTCAGCTCCGAGCCCATTAGTTCCTACTGAAGACGTAAATCTTTAAAAACACAGACCCAGTGCAGCAGAGCGGCTCACTGATGTGTTTTAACAGTTTCTGGACAATAATGGAGGAAGAAGATCCATCAGGCTGTGATTCACACACACACACACACACACACACACACACCTGTTAGCAGAGACGTTCACTGCTGGTTTGAGTCTGAACTTAAGATTAGTTGAGAAAGAAGTAAAATGTAGAATATCTAATGGTAACTGGACTGTGCTTGTATAGCAGCTTTCTAGTCTTCCAACCACTCAAAGCGCCTCGCACTACAAATCACATTCACCCCATTCACACACATTCATACGCTGAGGGCAGAGGCCTCCATGCAAGGTGCTTTAAAACTTTAAATGAATGAGGCAAAGAGAAGGAAAATAAGAGAAGATGGCCAGATTCTCTTCAAGGACATTAACCTTTTAAACACAAAGCAGCTGTTCCTGTTTGTGTCCTGAGGGCAGATCCCTTTGTTACACACACACCGCCATCATTGAACAGCAGCGCGTGTGTGTGTGTGTGTGTGTGTGTGTGTGTGTCTCAGGGATCCCCAAAGGTACAAACACACACACACACACACACACACACACACATACGAAGTCACACAGAGCCAGAGCGCTGTCAGCTGGTGAGGTGCTGAGGTTAATACTGACAGCACTGGAATGCAGCGCTGTTATGTAACACAGTCATCAGCGCGCACACACACACACACACACACACACACACACACACACACACACAGATCTACTGGCACTAGCAGACCAAAATTTGGCAAATACAACCTAAAAAAATCACTCTTAACAAGTCCTTTTAGTCTCATATTCATCCTTCAGGACACGTTTTCCTTCAAAGGAGAAAAGTTTATTCTACAGTCTGACTGATCTGGACTTTTTAAGGCTAATACTGATATTTAAGAGGTGAAAACATCTGATAATGTTATATACTGGTTGATATTAGAGCTGGGCGATATGGCTTATAAATAATATCTTTATATTTTTAGGCTATGCCTTGATATACGATATATATCTCGATATACACATTTTCTCTTAAATAACATACCGTAAATTCTCAAATAGTGCAAACACACGATGATTTTATAGACCATGATGCATTGCTGTAGATTAAACTACCCAACAGTATATAAAGCAGTTAAAATGAGCTCAACTTTAAACATCTGCAGCAGTTTTGCTCAAGTAACGGACCTGAATGCTTCGTCCACCTCTGGTTAGCGCACCCACAGCCTGACTGCACCTGTGTGTCACCGGCCGAGCCTTCCCCCTTTAAGGAAGGCGGCCTTGTGGGTAACCGGGGGTGTTGCTGTGAAAGTGAGCCCTTTCCCCTTACGTTACTTCAGTCAGCCATAAAGTGTGTAGCTGAGCTCAGGCTGCAGTATAATAGTTACTGGACGGCTGTGTGTTGTGTTTGCTGCCACAGAAAATAAATAAAAAGTCCCTGTTTATGTAACGGTGCTACGGCGTCTTCTTGGACTCTTCACAGCAGAGTTGCTTCAGACTGTGAACAGCAGCTACTTAGCAGCTTCGAATCAGGCTAAAGTCAGTTAAAACAGCCTAAAACCGGAGGCCTCTCAAATAAGTTTTGAAGCTGCGGAGCTGGAACCGCAGGTAGAGTAATCAGAGCGATCAGGTGATTGATCGAGTTTTCTCTTGTGATTTTTTCCAGTCTGGACCAACTGCTGCGAAGAGCAGAAGACGCCGTAGTAACGTTACATAAACAGGGACTTTTTATTTATTTTCTGTGCTAGCAAACACAACACACAGCATTTCACTAACTATTATACTGCGACCTGAGCTCATCTACACACTTTATGGCTGACCAAAGTAACGTAACTAACGTTACCTCTCAGCGGTGACCAGCGGAAACACTGAAAACTCGAATATGATAGTGACAGTCAAGAAAGAAACGCGGCAGAGGACAGTAAAGAAAGGATCGGAGTTTGATCAACTTTATTTTAACCAAGCCATTAAAATATACCCGGATTGGCCCCCAGTAGGAACATCTCTCCTTTTTTAAAAGAACTGTGATATGTACTGAGCGGGACATTTTACACTTCAAAAGTAAATTCTAAATGACCACAAAATCATTTTTAGCATTTCTGTTCTGACATTTCTTGTTGCGTATTGGCCAACATTTACACTGATACCGGTATATATGAAATAAACTTGGCCTGGCCAAAATTTCTACCTGTCTAATTCTAGTTTAGTGTCCCTTGTTTTAGCAATCATTTAGAAACTTAGACTGTCAGCACCCTGAAACAAGCCAGAAACAGACATGTCACCGCATCAGAGTCAAGAAAATGACAATTCAAGCAAGTTATGTTTTGGAAACAGGTGAAATAATGTTTCTCCATTTTTAGATTTAACATCTTTTAAAAAGCCCTCTGTTCGGGCTTCCAGATCCAGAATCCAGAGTCTGATCTGGTTTCTGTTGTGGCGACGCTGGTCCAGATGGCAGCACCGCCGCTGGCTGGCTGCACACTCTCCGTCTCTTTCCTATAAACATGTCAGAGTCTGAGCACAGCTGCCTGCCACCCAGCAGGAGACAGGATCCCAACACTAAATCTCCCCTCTCATCCCTCGTCTGTTCCCATGGCAAAGCGATATTATGATCTGCTGTTGGTTTCTGTGTTGGGGATGAGGATATGTTCCCTGTCGGCCTCTGTCAGGATTCACTGTGGTGTAATTAGTAGTGATGTGCTGTAGTACGGGCCGTCTTTGGTCTGGAGTTCTTCCCAGATATCTTTAACACAGCAACGCTCTCAGGGCCTCATCTGGCTGGTCTTGGATCAGGTTTTATATTCATTAAGTGTCTCAGAATCACTTCTGGTATTTTAGGGCACTCAGAACTGTAAACGTAAGTTAGATGATGACGTCTTTGGTTTTTCTTGGTGGTTTCATTTTGGATTCAGTGCATTTAAAAGTCTTAAAGAGGTGATTTAGATCATTAAACACAGGAAAAACAATTTATAATACAGAAAATGGCATCAGTTGTGGGTCTGTGATGAGCTGCTTACAGGTACTGGCAAAAATATAGGCTGTGACCTGCCAAAACAACCAGTGAAGCCTCTGCTAAGGAGTCTAAACATCACCTGACAGTCGGAACAAAACCCTGTTTCTTTTGTCCACCAGGACTTCCAGCTGAACAGGGTGATGATGGAGGAGGGTGCAGGGGCGGAGCCATCTCCTGCCGGCGCCAGACCAAAGAAGAAGAACAGAAAGACCTACGACCTGACTGCCGCCGACAAGTTCTGGCAGAAACACAAGGGCAGGTCAGTTCCTCTGGGGGAAGGGTTAGAAGAGAAAGGGGGGGTACAAGCTTTAAATATTGGGTCCTTAATATCCTCAATATTCATTCTGCCAACAGCAAGTGTTTTTATCCAGTTATATTAAAGTGACTCTGTGGTTGTGATGAAGGCTTGTTTGCTGAATCTCGGCAGCACAAGAAAATAACATGGTAAAGAAAAAGAGGATTTTAGTCGTCTTCTTAGTTCAAAACCAAATATTTTAACTGTGTATATTTTACAGCATGCTAACATAAACATCCTTGCATGCAATTTTTCGTCAGACTTTCTAACACCCATGTAAAAAAAAATGTGTCTTCCAATACAAGATATGACTTTGTTTGCTGAATGCAACTTTTACCCAGGAAGGGCAAAAACTAATACACCTTTATTAACTAATACACCTTTTACATAACAGCCCCTCATCCCACTGAAGCCCTGAGGAGGTGAAGTATCCAGTATTTCACAAGAAAAAAGCAAAAATTAGAGAAAAGTTAGAATAGAAATGTTGACTTAAAGAAAATGTCTATAATTTTAATTATCTGGTGAGCTCTCAGATGTATTTTTGGATCTCTCGGGTAAAATTTCAGGCCCTTGAAGACCTCAACCCTGAAACATTTTGGATTTTGAGATATTATACAATGCATCCACCGTCTCAGTTACGATTAATCAACACACGTCAAAATCCTTCTACTGACAATGGCGCACTAGGAAAGGATGGCCATTGTTATCGCTATTATTATATTATTTGCATTATTCATTGAACTTCTGGCTGTGTACAAAAGGCAAAATGACAGCTTTAAGGACATTAAATGCAAATCACAATGTTAAGTTAAGTCTATATGCTGATGATATCTTAATGTACGTGAGAAACCCTTTATCTTCCCTTCTGTATCCAAGTCCAACTGGAATGCTGATGTTGGGGACAAACCCTTAAAGTTTCCATTGTTGTGATTGGCTCATTGCTGAAGCCCGTGTTCCACGTTGACTTAAGAAGTATAAAATTAGAAGCTCATTCATTGGTTGAAAGTGTACAGTGTTGTGTTTGTGTGCTGTGTGTTACAGTCCGTTCCCAGAGGTGGCGGAGTCAGTCCAAGAGGAGTTGGACACTTACAGAGCCCAGGAGGACGAGGTCAAACACCTGAAGAGCATCATGGTGAGACACGCACACAACATGGTAGTCAGCATGTCTTGTGGTAAACTAGCCAAACTTCAAGTCCAAGTCAGAGGTCATATCTGAGTGTTTCAGGCCTTATCTGAGTCACAAAGGTCATATTCAGGGTCTACTGGCTCTACACATCCGAGTCATTAAAGTCAGGTTCAGGTCCCTGAGCTCATGTCCGAATCACCAAAGTTATTTTCAAGTCCCGAGATCAACTTCCCAAAGTTGGATCCACTTCTCCAAGACAATGTCCAAGTCTCCGAGGTGACGTCTAAGAATTCAAGAGCTTTTCCAAGTCCAATGGATCATGTCCAAGTCTCCAAGATAATATCTAAGTCTACGTCTCTACCACAAAGCCTGAATCACCAAGTCATAAAGGTCAAGTCCAAATTGACAAGGTCATATCCAAGTCCCAAGGTCATGCCCAAGTCTCCAAGATAATGTCCAGATCACCAAGGTCATATCTCAGCCCTCAAGTCCAATAGGTCATGTCCGAGTCCCTGATGTCATGTCTGTGTCTCCAAGACGATGTCCCAAGTCTCTGAAGTCTTGGTAATGTCCAAGTGTCTGAGGTCATATCTAAGTTTTCAAGGGCGTTCTTCAAGATCTTCAAGATCACGTCCGAATGACCGATAAGGTAATAATGAAGAGCTAATATCTGAGGTGGCTGGGTCCTACCACAGTGTACAAGTCCAAATGGAAATTGTGGCTGGAGTTGGATTTGAGTTTAACACTGCAGGATGTTTTACATGGTTTGAATTTGAGCAGTTACAGTTTATCACAGATTAGTATTGTTTGGCTATTGTGTGTGTGTCTGCAGGGTTTAGAGGGAGAGGATGAAGGAGCCATCAGCATGCTTTCAGACAACACAGCCAAGCTCACCTCTGCTGTCAGGTACTGAACTCAGTGTCTCAATCACTTCAATTAACCAACACCATCACAGCTTCTAACTAGATATGCTTCCAATGTTAAATAAACTGGAATAGTTTATGTACCATAAAATTACATGTCACAAAATAACACTATATGACTCAAACTAATAACTTTATATTTGTAGCACCTTTTAACGCAAAGAAATTATGTATAAATGCACCTTTCATGCAGAGATCAGTCAATCAATCGATCAAGGTTATTTGTCACATGTAATCATATAAGGTACAATTCCAGCGAAATGTAATGTGATCATGGATGTATTAAGGAGAACTGGATACCGCGTTCAAAGATCGTGCCCCGTTCATTTCTATGAAAGTTGGTCACTGGGCGCAAACGCCGGAAAAGCCTCTGCGGGCTTCCTCGCGCTTTTTCACATGTTTTTGGGCCCATAGAGCATGCTCAGTAGAGTCCTTCTCCAGCTGAGCCGGGTGAGAGCATGCAAGACTTCCTGTTGGCTCCACGCACACATGGGGATAAAATAATTTAACCATATGGTTCTTCTAGACTTTCTAAATGTTGTTGGATCAAATTCTGATAATAAACAGAGTCATTTCAACGTGTTTGTGATGTTCAGAAAAATGTATTCACCATTTTACAGCCGCTCCTTTTCCAATGATTGTGTATGGGAAAAACGATTTTGTGCCAGTGTGCGTCACATGACGAACGCGGAAGTCGCTGTAACCCGGGCGGCCACTACTCCAAAATCGCTTCACGGCCCAGCGGCGCTCCTGGGGGGTTCGGCAGAGATGCAGCCAAACGTGCTTCACAAAAACAGGATCGCACGCCAACATCAAGCAGAAGACACAAATAAAATGAAACAATAAGGAAGGTGTTTGGTAACAGTACCACAAAACGTTAAACAATAACAATAAAACGAACAAGACAAATTATATACAGTAAATGCAAAATAAAATCTGAAGATCTGACAAAGGTGAACTCAAAGTAAAAGCTAGATTAAAAAGATAGGTCTTTAATTTATGTATTTAAAACTGCAGTGTCATGAGCAGCGGGTTGATCTGATCTGTTTCCTTGTATTAGTCAGAATCATGGCTGCAGAATTCTGAATTAGCTGTCTCTCGAGTCTTTTTGGGTGAAGAATGGATCAGCATTTCTGCATCTTTTTAAATTTGTCTGTCTTAATCTGTTTGGACAGACAGCCAGACGTTGACTGCAGCTTCTCTCTTTCTACTTTCGATCCTACATGTAGAATCTGTGATCACTTAGTTTTTAAAAAACATCCATCCATCCATCCATTTTCTTCCGCTTATCCGGGGCCGGGTCGCGGGGGCAAATGGTTAAAAAACATTGTACAAATAATCTAAGACTAAATGACACACAACTCAAAGTCATATCTACCTTTTACAAAGGATTTTCAGGTTTAATATCACTCATCCCCTAAAGCCAGGTCCCCTGGTGGATTCGTGGACTGGTGCCCTTCAGCAAAGCCCCTGAATCACATCATGGTGTTCCTGAGAATTGCTCTCAGTGAAACTTCCCTGAATAAATTAAGGTTAAAAAGAAGTGAGTGCAGTGTTTGTACTCCTGTTTCCCCCTCAGTGAATATATATGTGGATGCCTGTAAGCAGGTTTCTCAATAACTTCTAAAGAATCAATTTCCATGAATTTCAGTGGACAGATGAGTCCAGAGGCAGGGAACATCTGATTAGATTTTTGGTTTTGTGATCCACCATTGAAACACTGCTGTTTTTATTATCTGTAACCATGAAACTGTGTTAGACTCACATTCCAGTCAACCCAAACAACCTGTTGGTCTGAGTCAAGGTTTCAATTTAACTGTAAAATGTAATTGACAGGGATGTTGTTTTTGGGTGTAACAGCCAGTTGGAGAATTGTTCAGTGTGACAGCTTCTCAGTAGTGTAATTATCATCTTTTCTGATAGATTAAATTGTGAGATTCTCCGGTGTAAGGTGTTGAAATGTTGTGTTAATGTTAATAAGAAGCAGACTGAGGTGGTTTCCTTTTGCTAAAGGTTTTTTGTGCTTATATATACACTTGTATGTCTGCTGCAGCTCTCTGCCCGAGCTGCTGGAGAAGAAAAGACTGATCGACCTGCACACCAACGTCGCCACAGCCGTACTCGACCACATCAAGGTACACCGCAGTCCAAACCAGTTGACTTTGTGATCGCACTGTTTGTCACTTTGTGCCACTGTTGGCAAAACGAAGGGAATCAGTTTTTGTGTGGTAATGAGAACATTTTAGTGTCTAGTTTCATTTTATTTTGTCGAGTTTTTAGTTTAATAGACTGATATGTTGAATCCAGTCTTGTTAAGTAAATAAACAAGTCCATACCGTAACCTTGGTAGCGGTTCCATGGCACCGTAATGTTCATTACACACCAGAAAACAATGTTGGATAAATGTCAAATGGAGAGACAACTTTTCTATTCTTTTTTTATCACTAGTGGGGCATAAAATGTAAAGTTTGTCTTGAGGCTGGCGACAGAGGAAAGGTCGTGTTGTTGCCTAAATCAAAATAGTTTTTCCTCTGTACGGTGGCCATTTTAGGACTCAGCTTGTCAGACTCAGCTCTACACTGTCACACAAGGCTCAGCTTTCATCAGTTTAAGCTGGACTTTTTTAGACTCAGATGTACTCAGCAGTGGTTTGAGCTTAATGCTAACAAGCATGTAAACATGCTAAGGCTAAGTATGCTACCATATGCTATACATTATAATGTTAGCATGTTAGTTTTAGTTTAGTTTAGCGTGAAAACACATGACAGAAGTGATGCAAATGTGACAGGAGGGTTAAGAAGCCATAGATGCCTAAACTAAACTAAAAAATATATATAAAAAGCATGAATTGTTTAAATATAAATACAAACAAAAAGAAATTGGTAAAAAAAAATATATATATATACTTTATATTAAGAGGCTCCTTCCGATTGGAATAATTTACCTGCACATATTTGTTCTCAGTCTTTGGCTCATTTAAAAATGTTTTAAACAAATTGCATGTGTTTTCAGTAATGCTATCACTGAGTGGCACTCTATAGTGTCTATCCTAAGGCTGTAACTCTTTTCTGTTCTTGTTATTGAATAGATTGTCTTGTTTTTTCTTTTGTGTTGTTTTGGTTTCTGTTCTCAAGGGGTTTATCCTGATACAATACATTTGACTGTGTTAATTTGACAAAATAAAATATAATGAAACAGAAAAGAAAATACGGTGCACACAAAATAAACAGAATGTTCTTCTCTAGTGTTTAGCATTAGCGGACATGCTAACGTCAAAGTTACACTGAAGTTACAAAGTTAGTGTGCTGACATGCATGAAGATTAGTGCATATGAAGTACATTCAGTAGTATTAGTACACAGTACGGAGTTTGAACGCTAACTTAATGCTGTTTGTGTCCGCAGAGTCGGAAACTGGATGTTTACTTTGAGTTTGAGGAGAAACTGATGAGCAAGTCGACTTTAGACAAATCACTTCTGGACATCATCAGTGACCCAGATGGTACGAACACACACGCATTTATACTTTATTGTTATCAAAAGACATTAGTAGGTTCACCAGAAAATGTATTGTAAAATGTACCAGACTGAGATCAGACAAACTAAACTGTGTGTGAATGTTTGTGTTCATCAGCCGGGACCCCAGAAGACAAAATGAGACTTTTCCTCATCTACTACATCGCTGCTCAGCAGGCTCCTTCAGAGGTAATATACAACAACTACTAAAAGACATGCATTTGTATAACACTTACAAACCAACATTACAAAAAGCTTTACAGACAAAAACAAAATAAAAGCTTTAACACACGGCAGAATAAAACTGAGAAAATCAAGGTCATTTAAACAATACAAACAATAATTGGGTCGAACCCCAATTTTTGACGCAGTTAATTAAAAACAGACGATGTAAAAATTAAAGATTAGAAATAGCCACAGATTAGTTTTTAAAAACTTTGCTTTTCCATGTCTTTATGGTTGTCACCAAAAACACTTGACCTCTAAATGGTAACCACAACACCATAACTGAATATACTGAAGAACTCATTTTTGTGTCATCGTCCAGACCACATGGATTTATTAGGCATTAAATATCCAGCTGCAGTGGAAAACTTAGTACACAAACTTACATTGCAAACAATAAACTTTGTCTTCTCTCAAAAACTATTTAAATAAAAAATTTAATTTCCATATTAAGTTAAATGTCAGGAGCAGGAAATGGGAAGATTAATGGTTGAAGCAGTAAAGGGATAGTGTGCTTTTATTTTGAAAGCAGAGCTGAGGGTTTGAAATTACAGCTTCTTTAGCGTTTTGTTCGTGGGAGAGCTGCAATGGAAGATCCCCAAAACTTCCAGCAGGTCTGAAGGTGAAATATTGACTCACACATGCGCTCAATACGTCAGATTTCTGGAAGACTGTGTGTGAAATGTGCTCAAGTCATCTTTTATATCTTGCCTTTAATATTTCTGCAGTTGTTTTGTTAATGTGAAAGAGCTTCAGAGGGTTTCCTAAGCAAGATTTTTCAGGTGGTGTAGAGAATCTTTAAAGTACACATCAGAAAACCTTCAAACTTAAAACATTAACACAACCTTCTTTTCTTCAACTTATTTAATTTTCGGGGCGACTGTGGCTTAGAGCGGGTCGTCCACCGAGGGCTGTGCCTTCGGCGTGTGAATGGGGTGAATGTGATGTGTAGTTGCAGCGCTTTGAGTAGTCAGAAACACTAGAAAGGCGCTACATAAGTACAGTCCATTTACCATTTAATTTCAGCATCTCATACAGTAAATTTTCACATTTTAACATATCAGTTTTCTTAATCCAGTTTCCAGCTGCCGTCACATTATAATAACTGTGACTTGCATAAACAGAGCTTTTACAGGACTCCACCTCTTGTGGGCTTTTGGAGTCTTAGTGCATATGTGATTTGCCCTATCTCATAAAGCTTCCACACCTTGTATGTATGTATAAGTTGCATGAGGGACGGTTGGGGTTCAACCACCTAATTGTGATGATGCCACCAGTAGGATTTGTTAGAGAATAGTTTTAGCCCTTCCCTCAAAGCCCTGTGGAACTACGCCTGAGCACGACCGTCCAACAAATCTTTGAACATCTTGAAGCTCTGAAGTGCTGGAACATTACGTAGAAGAAGCTGTTCCCATGTGTATCGTACTTCATGTCGCAGTCAAGATATTCAGTTAAAGAGTTGCAGAATATTTTCGAGTTTTTTTCGTCAGTATTGTGCAGCCCAAACAATGATTCCTTTGACAACAAGCTAAGTGTAACTATTAATATCCATGAGTAAAGTCTGGCTCTTTGAGAGAACAGTTTCTTTTTGTCAACATCTAAATGTTTTCCATGTTATGGAACGTGTTGTCATTTCAAATCCACTCCAGTGCCACTTTGGATCTGCAAAATCGGTGCGTTTCCAAACCGCTGCTCTGATGGATGTGAACGGGCTGTCTTCAGAAGTGTGTTATTGGATCTGTCATCATATTTGACTGAGTGTAGTGAACTGAGACAGCCGACCAGTGTGAGTCACCAAACCGCCCCGGCTTTACGGAAACCGTCACCACTTGGCTCTTATGTGTCAATTGTTCTCTTAAAGTCGAGCCACATCAGTGAAGGACCTTCAGGAGAAGTTAACCCGACCCGACACACACAGGAACGCAAACAACAAGGCAAGGCAAGTTTATTGGTATAGCAAGGCAATTCAAAGTGCTTTACAAAAAACATAAAAGCAACATAGGGCAATATAAAAAAAGACATTTAAAAAGAGTTAAATAGAAAATAATAAGATAAAACAGGGGAGTAAAAGTTGCAGTGCAAGAAATGAATCATTGTTTGATTTAATAAAAGTCAGCGGCAAACAGAAAAGTCTTCAGCCCTGATTTAAAAGAACTGAGAGTTGCAGCAGACCTGCAGTTTTCAAAGTTTTGTTCCAGATATGTGGAGCATAAAAACCAAACGCTGCTTCTCCAGGTTTAGTTTGGAGACTGGGGACAGAAAGCAGACCTGATCCCAGACCACCTGAGAGGTCTGGATGGTTCATAACGTAGCGGAAGATCGGAAATGTACTTTGGCCCCAAACCATTCAGTGCTTTACAAACCAGCAGTAGTGTTTTGAAATCAGTTCTTTGACAGACAGGAAGCCGGTGTAAAGACCTCAGAACTGGACTGATGTGATCCACTTTCTTGGTCTTAGTGAGGACGCCAGCAGCAGCGTTCAGAATCAGCTGCAGCTGTCTGATCCATTCTTTTAGGGGCCGTTACAGTAGTCGAGTCGACTGAAGATAAATGCGTGGACAAGTTTTTCCAAATCCTGCTGAGACATGAGTCCTTTACTCCTGGATATATTCTTCAGGTGGTAGAGCGCCGACTTTGTAATAGTTTTAACGTGGCTGTTGAAATTCAGTCTGAGTCCATGACTACACCAAGACTTCTGGCTCGGTTTGTGGTTTTTAACGTTACTGACTGAAGCTGAGCTCCTCCTGAGATCCAATAATACCGAGACTGAACATCTGCCACTGTCTGTGTTTAAGTGGATGTCATTGAAGACTCTTAACAGACAGAGTCCATCAGGCAGAGTCCATCTGCCTTAAAAAGATGTCAGAAAAAGTTGAAATTGTCAATAAAATGCACTGAATGGACGGTGCGTGCAGTTGAGAGCCATGTGTTCAGTGCCAACAGTCTGCTGAAGAGCTATGGTGAGGTGCAGCTGATTTACACTTGTATGTGGACCGCCTTATCCATACAATTTAGTTTTAGGTTTGAAGGAGGTACTGGCCGCCGCATCTGCACGCGCCGCCGTCACCATGGTAACGTATATGCCTTATGCAGTATTGAAACAATAGCAGCTGGAAGTGATTGCCTTAAATTGACAGTAACTCGACACAGCTGTGGTGTAGCCGCGGGAGAGAATTCAATTCTGATTAGTCCAAATTTACAATTACCTTTCGACCGAAACGCGTTGCCATCGTCCGGGAACCCAACAAAGATCGACAGGTTGATCAACATCGACCTCTGATTTACAGAGTCGCCAAGTTTTATGGAGGACAAACAAGCTTCAAATTATTCTCCAGTGCAGCCTTACATTTACAGGACCAGACCGGTGATGTTGCATGTTTCAGCACGTCAACTACAATGCGTGAAAAGTTTCCTTTCCTCCTGATCAAATCATCTGTTCTTTGATCGATTTTCTTCCTTCCAGGCAGCCATTGGTTTCACTTCGTTTCTGTGAAACGTTAGAAACTTGAACTTTCCTCACACATCAAATACTTTAAAGTCAGCTGCTGAAAAGTGTTGTGTTGTCAAGCTGGTGTCAGAAAATCAAACCCAGAAGAGGAACACGGGCATTGTGAAAAGGGACTCTGTGAATGTGGTCTTTTCTCGCATTAAAAACAAATAACTCTCAAATGTCAGAGTTTTTAAAACAGTCCATGCTTGCATCTTGATGTCAGTTCACAAGCCCTTTAGTCAAAAGCCTGTGAGACAAGTAGAATTAAAGTGAGAGTTAACAGTGGGAAGATACTCCTACTGAGTGTTTTCTGGGCTGCATTAGAAGTTGTGTGACAGCAGCGGTGATACAGCGGTGAGGCGGCGACGTGAGGTTTGTGGTTTAGTTCGTTGTCCCGCTGTGGTTCAGTTCTGTCAAAATGAAACCTCACACTGAAGAAGGAACCCGTGACTCTTGAGGGAACTTTCTGTGATCCTCCTGCGGTTCAGTGTTTACTTCCAGGAACAAAACAGAGACACTGAGGGAAGTAGAAGATCTGAGGAGAAACAGAAATTAAAAACACAGCACCACAATGCTCCTTTTCTTCTCTGGAGCAAAGAGATGGAGCAGCTTCCCTCTGAACCGCACAGACCTTTAGCACTGTCACCGGCAGGGTCAAAGGTCAGAAGCCGGCGCTTTGAAAGTGGGTTTTATTCACATCATTGCCTTTTTGTTTTGTTTTTAATGTTACGATGAGGGACGTGCATACTTTCAAAGGCAAACTGTGTATGGAGTTACTTTTGTACCCTAATCTTAAAAGCGAAATAAAAACGACAACACATATTGAGAGCAAAATAAAGTTTCTGAAATAGTCAAATATTGTGAAAGTAAACAAAAAAAAAATCAGTGTGAACTTGTTCTCTGTTCAGTTGGTGTAATGTTTTTTAATGTTGTAATTCTTTTATAACCATACAAACTCAAACCACTACAACGGTTGTTGATCTGAAGTTGTAGTTTGTCTGTTTTAGGGTGGACAAAGTCATTGTTGTTGCCTGTCTGCTAAAAGTCAAGACAAGTCTCAAGTTAATCCAAGTCCTAAAAATGTAATAGTTATAAATAATAATAAAATGAATAGCTTAGTAACAAATAAATAATATTGTAGACCCTATCGGTGTAAAGCCTTAAGTTATTGTAATGTGGCTGCTGGTTTGACTGGAGCTGATAAAAATACTTAAACACTTAGCATCAAAAATCGCACTCCTTCTCAGACAAATCTGAACACGCAGACGTGACACACATTTAGATTCAGTGTGATTTACGCTTTCCGAGGATATCATTTTCTCAGAATAAACGTAAATCCACTTAGAAATTATAGAAAAAAGACGCTCCTTATAACTGCAGAACCTGCCTGAGAATCCTGCTGTTTCTAAGTTTCCTTCAGTCTCACAGTGATCCAGAGACAGCTGTCTGTCCGTCCACAGGTCCACTGCAGACAGGAGCTGCTGACTGCTGGTTCAGCTGCTTTAATTGGGACAGTTTGACTAAACATGAACAAATATAGGCTTAAAAAAAACGGTTGGAGCACGATTATCCCCCAAACAGGAGTAAGTCAATGAATAATAATAGGAGAACTTTTTTCACGTTGTACTACTAATTCTTTTTGACAGTATTAATCTCCCATCAACATGGTTCTTATCTGCCTGACACTGCCCTCTTCCTATTCACACACAGATATTCGCGTTGTAGTGTTGAAAACTACAACGCAAACAGCCAAAAAACTCACCAATAATTTTAAACTGCGGCCTTGAGGGTGGTTACCGGGGATTATTGGAGGGGCGCTCTTCGACACCCATGATCCAAAACAAGAACATCACTTCTTTACGGAAGGAATAACAAAAATAAATTAAATAACTGGTCTCAAATTTGGCAATACGACTCGGTTTTAGTGAGGTTGGGTCTTAAAGGCATGGGCTTTGGCCAGGTTTGGGTCTGCATTTTGTGCTCATGCTGAACTCCACCCAGGTCCAGTCTATGTAAATTGTCGATCATGTTTAGGGTATTGAATAATCTGCCCTGAACTGGCACGGCGGCCATGTTTAGTTAATTCCAGAGCTGGTGCTTCTTGTGTCAGTACATTCTGTTTTTTTCTTACACACAAACAAACTGTCTCACTCTGTGGTTACAGAGAGAAAGAAACAGACGTCACTGCCACAATAAACTATGCCTATGATTTCAGGAACAGTTGTAACTTAAGGCTACTGCTGGTCGTCCATCAGTGACAGTCACACTTGCTTACGTGAGAATTTGCCAGGTGTTTACTGATTTTTGCAAGGCAACATTTAGGCGACCAAACCTTGGATGAAAGGACCACCTCACCAAAGTCACTTAGCTCTTAGTTAGCCTGAGCTGATACTCAAAAGTTGGTGATTTGCCTCTTTACAGATGACAGAAGCTTGAATTCCTGTCAGTTATGATGGATCTCTAATGTTTTGTGTCATCTTTGATACATTTTGAATTGCACCTAGGTGTCTTTTACATGTTTTCAAATTGTAAACTCAACTAAGCTAAAGCCTAACCTGACTGTAGGTAGCCTGGTTTTGCAGTTGAAATAGATCAGGTTTTGTGCTCATTGATTGGTGATTAAGAACGGAGACATCATCTTCCTACATAGCTACCTGGCTACGTTAATGAAAAATAGAGACGGAAAAATGGCCACAAACCAGCTGTACCGGTTGTTGCAAGTCGACATACAAAAACATGAAATAACAACTCTTAAATTGACATATTTCTTTGATCGACATGACGAACGTTGGGTTAACTGCCCCCAGAAACCGCTACCAAAGCTTCTGTGTCAACTGAAAATGACATCAAACGAGTCGGGTCCATCAGTTGGAACTGATCGGTTAGATCAGACACAACGTAATAACTCCCCCTCCCAAACAGAAATCGGCCTACAAGAACGCAATGTCAGTATCAATGTACAAAGTGAAGTGAAATGGAGATTCAGATGGTTTATCAGACTAGAGCGTAATTACAGCGTTAGACTTTGGTGGTTTCCCCTCAGTGGGTGTAGAGACGGTGTTTACTTCTGGGATTTCAGAAATTCTTGAGATTTGTGTTGTTGGATAAATTCAACCAAACAAAAATTCTCTTGACGTCTCAGATGACAGTCGTCCAGTTCTTCCCATTGTCCCGGCCAGGCTTCTTCACCGACACTCAAACTAAAACAGCACAGGGGACGCTTACATCACCGACTGTGGATTCGCAAACAGCAGAAATGGTTTAGACAGATGTCAGCTGCGCCCTCATGTCCTCAAAACCACATTATACTGATCAATAGCCACATTTTGGACAGGCTTTATGAGAAGCATCTTCTTGGCTCCAGCATATTTATAATTTCATTATGAGCCAGTGGTAGAACAAAGATGGCCGAGCCAAAGCACCAAGTTCCTCTCGGAAAACAGAGACCTGGTTAGAGTCACTGTAAGAGGAACACAGCTGGATCAGGTTTAGTTTGGCAGAAAGCTCCTCTCATCCTTTATGGTATGACAGGGACTG
The DNA here is from genome assembly GCF_020085105.1 of Siniperca chuatsi. Lineage (NCBI taxonomy): Eukaryota > Metazoa > Chordata > Actinopteri > Centrarchiformes > Sinipercidae > Siniperca > Siniperca chuatsi. Next base: position 28,255,505 of record NC_058056.1, read on the forward strand.
TGATTGTTATTAGTTTGAGTTTGCTGTTAAATAACTAATGCACCAGGAGTTCAATATTTGCATTCATTTGCACATTTTGACAATGTTTGCACTTATTCCGCAAAGAGGTCAGCAGGTTTTCAAAACTCCCCGAACTCCAGTAAGTGTTTGAATCGGTCAAAACCAGAGAACACCTGCAGAACTTTTTCTTGCCCCTAAAATTTCCCCAAACCTTCAAAAGCAGTCAGACAGTGGTGTCCGAGTCCAGGACTCCAGCTGCTGCTGTGGGCAGAGAGCTCAGCTTGTACACCTGCAGAAATGATTTTAACAATCTATCTCAATTATTCAGTCAGTGATCAATCAGCATAGGTAAAACAGAGTGCAGGCCAAGATGAAAGCATGAAATCTCATTGAGTCATGGTTATTCATCAGTAATACTGTTAAACCTCTCCAATAAAAACACTTATCTATTGATCGTCAGTGACATCAGTATTGGGGCCGAGAGGTAAAGTTTGTGTTTTCATACAGCTAAATATCTCAGCTTTTCCTCCATTTAGTTTAATGTCTCTTTTATGTAGTTTAGTGAATTAGGTTCAGAGGTTTCCCCACATAGCGCCCAGATATGGAGAAGCGTTGTCAGATTATATTAATGAAATAATATTCCTTTAGTGAACATCTAGAGGAAGATTGTGATGGCTGACAGCGGCCGCACTCATTCCTGTAGAAAAACACAAAAGACACATGACTGAAATTAGCATTAAAATGACAACATCCAGTCCTTGATAATGTTAGCCATGTTAACATTAGCTTACCTTTTTAGCTATGCTAGTGACGCGGCTCCAGGGATGGCAGTGTCGGTCGGTCGGTCTACCGCTTTGATCCAGACGGAAATATCTCAACAACTATTGGATGGATTGCTTTGAAATTTGGGTCAGACGTTCGTGTTCCCCTCAGGATGATTATTATTGACTGTGGATATCCCCTGACTTTTCCTCTAGCGCCACCGTGAGGTCAAAGTTTTCACTGATTCGGTGATATATCTCAGTATCTCCTTGACGGATTGGCACCAAATGTGGTTCAGACATTCGTGGTCACCAGACTGTCCTGTTCCCCTCAGGATGAATTGTAATAACTAAGCTTCTTGTTAGTGCAGCTGTTCAAGCAGCTAAATTCACTTTTGAAGAAAGGATCATTTTGGACGGTGGATGATACATTTTACCATCAGGAGCATAAACATAAGGTGTGATTCTGCAAATACATGCAGGTGGTTGAATAAGACTTTGCATTATAGCAGTAATTTGTCCATTTGTTTGTCTTTCACATTTACTTTTTATTTAGTTTTCTGTTTTTCATCGTGGAAAAAAAGTTTGTCAGCAAATTTTTTTGTCAGTTTTCACTGACAAAATTAACACTGGTTGAAACTCCGCCCACTTTAACACCTGCACGCACCTGACCAATCGCTGTGTAAAGTGGCCGTGGCTGTCGGATTGTCTGGAGGCCTGTGGTTCTCGGAGTCTGTTCAGATCTCCAGCTCGTCCCCTCCTTCCTCTGCTGATGGATGGTGTGACGGCTCTCCCCTCTGCCGAGAAATGAGCCTCACTGTTTCTTTCATCCACCTGAGAGATGGATCAACCCGGGATTACCCCCTCGCCCTCCATCACCATCACCCACTCTCTTCCTGTCATCTGTGGTCATCCCTCTCCCTCTGTGACCAGCTCTTGGCTTCCTGTCTGTTTCTTTTTTGTCTCTTTCTCTTTTTCCTCTCCCTCCTTTGATCTATCTTCCTCTCTCAGCCCTCCCTCTCAGCCTTTTCTCCCTCCCTCTATCTGCTGCAGAGTCTCCAGAGTGCCGCTCGACTTTCTGACTGATGTGGTGGGATTTCAGTCCTACAAAAACAACCACACACACTCTCACGTGGCTCAGCAGTTGTGTAATCCCTCGGTGGCTCCCGCTGAGCTGCCGGTCAGGAGCTTATCGAAGAGGAAACTGTGTGTAGATGATACTCTCTACGTCACCTTCCCTAGCTGTAGATCCGGTGATAAGAAATGCGTGCAAGCGCGCATTCTTGAGTAGATTTCTTTGTAACGTGAATGCAGTATTTCTACCGTTTACTTCGCTATCAGAGTCGTAAAATCTTGTCTCGTAGTGTTATAAACCACCGTGCAGTTTTTTTGTCTCGGATTAACCTTCAAACTCATAGATCTGTTACTCAAACTCACCACCTGAGATCGTATTTCATTGTCTCACTGGTATCAGAAACAACATGCACACAGCCCTGTTTTCAGCCTGATTAGGAAGTCAAGAATCAGGTTACAGCGCCTCGTCCTGTAGAGGACTTTCAGGTGGCAGCCATGTTGAAGGTCCTCGGCTCTTCTGTGACATTGGGGTTTTAAGCAGCACAGTCATGTATTCTCATCATCAGCTGCAAGTCACATGACACGCACAAGCCCAACAAAACCTTTATTTATCATATTAAAGTTAATCATATTAACATGCTAAAGTTAACATGTTAACACTTTTATCCCCCTGAAATATGATATTAGCATGTTACACTAACTTGCTAAATGTTAACTTATTATTTTGCTAACTGATCTCGTGTTGACTTGGTTAACATTAACAAGCTAATATGCTAAACATGACATACCTTAAATCCTGCTTGCATTTTCAAACATCAAAATTATACAGAGTGGTGTATCTTCTTCCACAAAAGCGTCTTTGGCATACAGACAGCATATTAACTGGACAACAGCCAAGCCAACTCGCAGTATGAACTTTAATTTACTGGTGACAGTTGTCGTCGTATCCAGTGAAATCAGCGGTCGCCGGCTAAACGTTTACTTGCCGCAGCTTGTCAAGACACTGATGAAGTCGCAGTTTGCGATTTTAATATAAAAACAATTAATCGCATATCCCAAAGTAGAGTAGTATGAAAGGTGAATGATCTTCTGCGCAGACTGGAAGCTTCCAGCGAGTTGGGGAGGCAAGCTTTCATTTATGACTAAATGACAAAAGTAGCTGCCAGTAGCCGTTGAGGCGCCATGGTTTTTCTCTGTTATCCCGGCTTGTTGTTTATTGTCTGATGTTTGTGTGATCGTTCTGTGTTTCAGTCGGACATGGAGCAGTATAAGACGGCTCTGTTGGACGCAGGCTGTGACCTTTCACCTCTCAACTACATCAAACAGTGGAAGTAAGTCTGTCTGTTGTTTGAAAAGTCATCTGATGGAATTATTGTCAAAGGTCTTTGGAGCATCATCAAACAACAGTTTTTGTATCATTTGAGCCTCAAATCGTCTAATTTCTGTCTGTTCACTCGTACATTTATAAACCCATGGAAACTACTGGAACTACTGGATTTGATCGCAACATATTTATCAGATCATATGTCATTTTGTACCAACAGAAAGCAGATTATAGTAATGTGTCGTCTCTGTTTTGAAAAATTAAGGACAATAAAAATATTTGGATCTATCGCCTGGATAATAAAACTGAGTAGAGTGTAATTCGGTCGCCATTTAACAGCAGAGCCAGTCCTGTTGAGTCATCCTGGTTTACTCTCATCTTTTCCAGGGCGTTTACCAAGATGGCCGCCACCCCGGCCAACTACGGCAACAGCGGAGTCAAGCCCATGGGGTAAGTTAGTAACATCAGATATGTTTTTAAATGTTTTTGTGACACATTTTGCTTAAAACAGTTTAAAACTTCTTTAATCGTCAAATAAATGCAACTGAAAAATTCAAAAACGTATATTAAAAATGTGAAAAAGACAATATTTTTCCAAAAATACTGGTTATACTCGGGATATCAAATGAAAGCAGAACTGTCGGGCTGAGTTATAATTTGTGATTTAAGCACTACAGCCTGCTGTATGTCTGATGCGATCCAATTTATTTTTAAAACCTGAGAATTGTGTTTATTGGAAGCGTTTCTAAATCTAGGGAGTCGACTGTTGGGTGGAAATATGATGTCTTACTTCATAAAACTACTTTAAATCTCTCCACACCAGCTGAGAAATGTGACAGGAGACAATAAATTAAAAACACTCTGTCTTACTAATATCACTTTTAAAGCCTACCCCTGAGCAAGGCACTTAAAAATTGGTTCCAAAACGTCTAATTTAGGAAAAATAAAAAGCTAGTGTTTATCATTCAGTGTCTTTAAACTCTAGAGTTTGAGATCTCATCCATTTTTTTTTTTCCCAGATGGAGATGATCATTTTGGAAAGTCAGCTCTTCATTTGTTTTCCTTTAAATTCTGAACAGAGGTAGCCAATTCGTTATCATCACTTAAATCACTTGATTTTATTCCCAAATTCCTGCCTTGTAAAAACAGTTGTTTTTTATTCCCTCTGTTTGTCAGTTTGTTTTAGTCACTTTAATGTGTTTTAAGTCAAGTCAATTTTGTTTAAATAGCCCAATATCATAAATCACAATTTGCCTCCAGGGGCTTTACAGACACCGTCTGTCCTCAGACCCTCGATTCAAATAAGGAAAAACTCCCCCAAAAAAACTTTTAACGGGATAAAAACATTTTCTTTTTACTGTTTAATCTTACTTAATGTTTCTACGACTTTGTGCAAAGCTATTTTGTAATCTCAGCTTTTAAATAACTCCATACACATATAAACACTCAGTTACCCGTTTATTAATACAGTCTAGTGATCATTTTCAGTTTTTGTTCTGTTTTAGAGTTTAACTCAAGGTCCACTCGCTACCTTTTTCTCAGCTTTCTTTCACATCTCACAGTCTTCATCGGCAGAACGAGTTGTTGGCTGAGTTGTCGTGGTGTCGCTTTAGTCGGTTGAAGGATTTCCTGATTTTTAGAATTAGTACTTCCCGGTAATATATCGACCTCTCCTCGGGATTCCCGGGAATTCTCGCCATAAATGAAAATTTTATTTTAAAAACAAAACTGCGGATAATAATTCTAAAATGGTGTTTATCTTAAGTATCTCATTCTTTCATATTCTTTAGCTAATGTGGTAAAAGTTTTAAGCAAATATGTTTAAAAATTACCTCGGAGTAATTCTCTGGCCGTGTCTGACCGTCTTTATCGATCTGACCTGAGGGTTTTAGCGACGGTAGTTTTGGGTTTTTTATTTTGGTGCTTTGAGGAACGGGATCATTGTTTTTGGCCAGTTGTCTCCACCTCCACACCCGATGCTCCACCTGTCGAACGTCGCTCTGCCGTCAGCTGAAGAGTGAGAGATGAAAGTAGCTGAAATGTCAGTCAAAATCTAAGCCATGAAAGCAGTGGAACCGCCATTAGAGAGTAAGAGATGAAAGCAGGGGAACTGCCATTAGAGAGTAAGAGATGAAAGCAGTGGAACTGCCATTAGAGAGTAAGAGATGAAAGCAGTGGAACTGCCATTAGAGAGTAAGAGATGAAAGCAGTGGAACCGCCATTAGAGAGTAAGAGATGAAAGCAGCGGAACCGCCATTAGAGTAAGAGATGAAAGCAGCGGAACCGCCATTAGAGAGTAAGAGATGAAAGCAGCGGAACCGCCATTAGAGAGTAAGAGATGAAAGCAGCGGAACTGCCATTAGAGAGTAAGAGATGAAAGCAGCGGAACTGCCATTAGAGAGTAAGAGATGAAAGCAGCGGAACCGCCATTAGAGTAAGAGATGAAAGCAGCGGAACCGCCATTAGAGAGTAAGAGATGAAAGCAGCGGAACCGCCATTAGAGAGTAAGAGATGAAAGCAGCGGAACCGCCATTAGAGAGTAAGAGATGAAAGCAGCGGAACCGCCATTAGAGAGTAAGAGATGAAAGCAGCGGAACCGCCATTAGAGAGTAAGAGATGAAAGCAGCGGAACTGCCATTTGAAGAATAAGAGATGAAAGCAGCGGAACCGCCATTAGAGGGTAAGAGATGAAAGCAGCGGAACCGCCATTAGAGGGTAAGAGATGAAAGCAGCGGAACCGCCATTAGAGGGTAAGAGATGAAAGCAGTGGAACTGCCATTTGAAGAATAAGAGAGCAGTTGAAATGTAAGGTTGAACTGTAATGCATGAAGGCAACTGAATGCCCGACTTAAGTATTTAAAAGTAAAAATTAGCTGAAGTATCAGTCAATGTGTGACTGTTAAAGCTGAATCAACGCCTCTCTAAAACAGTTTAAATAAAAACAGTACATTGTCACCTTAGTTGTAACTAGTAGTTGTTGCAGTATAGTAGTATTTACTGTAGTACCAGCAGCAGAAAGTGGTGGTATTAGCAGTAACAGCAGCTTAGTATTAGCAGCAGTATTAGTACTATCAGTAATAGTATTTTTATTCATTCGGTTGAAACTGGGGTTGTGTTCAGACTACCAGTCTAACCCTGTCCTCCTTCTCTCTGTCGTACCTCTTCCTCCTCACTCCCTAACCCCCCCTCCTCCTCTGCAGACTGTTTTCCAGAGTGATGAATACCGGCTCCCAGTTTGTGATGGAGGGAGTGAAGAACCTGGTGCTCAAACAGCATGTGAGTAAAACTATTTCTGCTGCTGGAAATTCAGCTTAAAAAAAATAACCTGCAGTGCATCCAAACATCATCTAAACCCAACAAACCTGCTCTTGTTAAAGTTGTTAACAAATAGTCTTTGCAGCCTGCAGGTAGGGGGTCAAACTGAGGTATCTTCATTTCTTAATTACTCCCCACCCCAACTTAACCACAAGTCATCAGCGCTCCTCGACCTCAGCGGGACGTAGACGCCTGAATGTTGTGGCTCAGTTGATGGACATGAATGCAGAAATGGTTTCTGACCAAATACCTGCAGAACTAATGACGTTCCCATCAGCCTCAGCCGTACTTTGTGTTTACTGCTAATTAGCTAATGTTAGCATGGTATCCGATGGATGGTGAACATTGTGAACATTATACCGGCTAACATCAGCATGTTAGCATTGTCATTGTGCGCATGTTAGCATTTAGCTTACAGTACAGCCTCACAGAGCCGCTAGCATGACTGTAGACTCCTGCCATCAGACTAATTTGAAAGACGCTTTAAACACATGAAACTTCTACACATGTGGGACTTTCAATACCTGAAAAATCAAGGTTAACACTGCCATGTAGCAGTCCTGCTCACCCAAATATATCAAACCAAATATATTAAAGCGATAACCTCCTCAGTAGGAATATACAGCAGAGTCTACAGATCTCTGCTGCGTCACAGTATATGTATATATCGTCATTGTCCAACCCTGAATTCAGACTAAATAAAGACTGTTGACACGCGTCATTCTCTTCTGTCACTGTTGGTGGGTCTTTTCTCTTTTAGCTAAATCAAATGGCTGGAGTTAAAGCCATTTTGGAGGAGAAAGACTGTAATCCTCATCTCTTCCCCTCCCACGAGATTTATTAGACATTTTCTTTGTTTTTAGTCATTTTCTTTCATCATCACGTCTTTCCTTCTGTTGGTACTCCTGTCCCTTGTAACCGTTGGCAACCAGCCTCGAAACACTCGTCCGTCCTCGGCTGTATGCCTTTACCTGAGAACAGCAGATCATTTAGAGCGGCCTCTGCACGCCTCTGCTTCGCCACCAAAACGCCACGCTCCACCCGTCTGTGTCTGGCAGCAGGTTATATCGAGTGTGCCTAACGTGGCGGGCTCTTCGTTCCTGGACAGCAGCGATGATGATGACAACAAGGAGGATGATGGGGTGTTTCGGGGTGAAACTGGCACCAACATGAAGTAATTTATAATCATCACACACACACACAGGGAGGTGGTGTCTGTTTTCTTCATACAGAAGCTGAACTGAGACCAGCTGAAGTCGGACCACGATGCTCTGCAGAGATGCCAAAACATTACAAACACCCAGTCGGTCTGGACGGAGCTCGTGACGCTCTGTCAGGGAGGATATTTACAGACTTCTTCCACACTCACGTCTCCAAAATTTGAAAATATCTGTTCACCAAATTCTTGAGAACAGAATCCAAACAAAACAAAGATTCCTGGAGGTTAAAACGCTGCGATTCTGCTCTGTGAAAACCAAAACTGCAGTTCATCTAAACCTTTTAAACTAACCTGAAAAACAAAGGCATGATGACTTTGGGTTTTTACAGAGCGATGGGTGGAAATAAATTAATAAAATGATAAAATCCAACACTTTGTCAACCACAGATTTCAGTATTTTTACTGCCGATACTGAGGTTTCTTTTTTCCGGACCCGATATGGAAAATATTCCATATTAAGAGCTTTGTTTTAAACAAATGAAAAGTAATGAAATGAAAAGTTCCTAGAAAGGGGTAAATATAAGGTTTAAAAGTTAATACAACAGAATGGAATAAATCATGTGCCACAAGATGAGCTGTAGATGGACACTAGTTATGTTTTTAAATAAATCACTTCGAGAGTCGTCGTCTGTTGTTCGGCTCCAACGGTATTTGACACGGGGAAATAATCTTTTTGTCATTTTACAATCCTGAGAGTCAGTTAATTCATTTTAATCGCCCACTACGCTCCTCTGTCACACCTCCCAAAATGATTTTTTAAGTAAAAAGAAAGTGATTACAATCGGTGCATCCACCGCGAATGTGTGAAACCTCATTGATCGATGCACGTAAAGCGCAATTTAAATGAACTAATTCATCAGTTTATGCCTGAATTCTGGCCAACAGTGTTGTTGAAATACAAAGGAAATATAATTTTCAATGATTAATGAAGGCTTAAAAAAATGCCTGGGGGAGTCAGAAGCCTCCAATACGTTTCTTCTGGCGACGGGACTGTTTAAATGTGTGCACAGATTTCATTTTACACCAGAAACAATGATCTGAATGAGATAAAAATAAAAAAAGTTGTTTGTAGGATTATTGTGTGTGTGTGTGTGTGTGTGTGTGTGTGTCAGAGCCGCTGGTGTTTTAACGTTATTTCTTGTCTTCCAGAACCTTCCCGTCACTCGGATCCTGGACAACCTGATGGAGATGAAGTCGAATCCTGTGAGTTTGTTTCTTGTCTCTTTGCTCTTTTAGTCACACACTGTCTCAGAAGCACTGGTAAAAGGTTTGGACCAAAGAACATGTGATTATTTTTTGTTCCAAAAACGTTTTAACGATGAGGTAGGGCATTTTGTTTTACAGTATTTCCTCCTGAACTACTGCAGTTACTTGAATGAAAATCTGCCACATGAATCGCATTATTGTTATTTTAGATTTTCTTATCAACAAATCTCACGTTCGGACTCAAACCAGCAACATGTCGGTCCGTCTCTCAGCACCGTCTGACTTCCTGTCTGCGGCTCTCAGCTCCGAGCCCATTGGTTCCTGCTGAAGATGTAAATCTTTAAAAACACCTCACAGATTATATAGTTTCCTGTTTAAAAAGTCTTTCAGGCTGCTCGCTGTAGTTTTTATCAGACCAACAGGAGGAAACAGAGCATCTGTTGGGGACTATTTCCAGCGGCGGATGAATCCACATGTGGTGCTGTAGTGAGTGTTTGGGGCAGCAGGACGGTGTGTGTGGGGCTGAGTCAGAATAAACTACAGTGTGTGTGTTCATGGTGATGAAGGAACATGTCGCCCAGTGCAACAGAGCGGCTCGCTGATGTGTTTTAATAGTTTCTGGACGACGATGGAGGAAGAAGATCCATCAGGCTGTGATTCACACACACACACACACACACACACACACACACACACCTGTTAGCAGAGACGTTCATGATGGTTTGGGTCTGAACGTGTTGATGAGAAGAAAAATAAAGAATATCAAGAGATGCATATTTTAAATTTCGGTTTCACTTCTTAATCAGACGGGAGAGAAAGTGTGAAGGAAGCAAGCAGCTTGTGTGTCAGCTGTGATTGACAGCTCAGACACACAAACCCCTGCACTCAAGGAAATCACATTAACTCCTGTGGACCAACACACACACACACACACACACACACACACACACACACACACACACACACATAGTTAAACTCACATGTGACCACACGTGAACCCGTCAACACACAGTTTAACACACACACACACACATCAGTGATGATGATGAATGCGTGAAATTTTGATTCGTGTAGTCATTTGACCCTGCACACGCACGCACACACACACACACACACACACACGCACACACTCTCTCTCTCTGCAGGTTTCTCAGCGTCTGGAGTTACAGGCGACCAACAAAGATCCTGTTGTGAATCTGACGGGGGGGAGCAGAGGGGGGCGGAGGGGGGAGGAGGAGAAAGACAGGACTGGGATGAAGATGAAAGAAATAGAAGAGCACATTCTCCCTCTATCAGATTGTCCTCTGTGTGTGTGTGTGTGTGTGTGTGTGTGTGTGTTTCGGGGGTTACGTTTGCATGCGTCTCTTTCTGGCTCGAGAAGTGCTGATATGGAAAATTAAAGGAATAGCTTCTTTCAGAGGGTCAGATGTTCAGATGGAGTCAGGACGTGGTTAGCCTAGCTTAGCATAAAGACTGGAAGCAGCTGGCCTGGCCGAGGGAAGTGACATGCTGGAACTATTTCTTGACAAATCATCCGGCCGGTGCTTCTGCGCAGAGACTCCAGCTAAAGCTGAAGTTATTTTCCAAAGTCAGTTTTTATTTCATTTTGTGTTCATCGTTTAAGACAAACATTTCATAATATCAGAGTTTTAAACTTCTGAGCCCAGAGTTACGGCTTGAACTTGGACCTCTTGATTCTTGGAAACCCCCCCCACCACCACCAAATAAAGTAAACAAAGAACCCCTGCAGATGAAGCTGCAGAGATTAGAGGTTTATCTTTCAGGAGAAACATGTGGCTGATGGAAGTCAAACACTCTGATCTGTAAATATGAAAGAGGCGACACCGAGCTCTGATACAGTTTAACTCTGCTGGTCTGGTAATAACTCAAAACTGTAGAAACGTTTGTGATTACAAAGCAAAGAACCGTCGATACAAATAACAACATCTGTTCAGAAGCAGCCGATATTATAATAAACTGACCGTACGTGTGATTTAGTTACTCAAAGAAGTGGAGTTATTGTTAAGCTACTGTTTAAAGCCGTTAAATTAAAAGGACTACTTATGGACCTTTTACATGCTGCAATGAATGTTTAAATATTTCAGATTTATACGAGTGAGATCCGGAGACAACGCAGATGATTGAAGTGTCCGACTGATGAATCAGCGGCTCGTCTGACTGATGTTTTTCTCTCTGATCTTCCAGGAAACAGACGATTATCGATACTTCGACCCAAAGATGCTGCGAGGCAGCGAGAGGTACCACTCTGACACACACTTCTAATCCCTTCTGATCAGTTCATTTACCTGAAGTGTTCAGCTGCTAGCTGTCAGTCTCAACTGGCTGTTGACTGGTAGAAAGCTCAGGAATGCCTCATCGTCACTCCTCTTCTTCTTCTTCTTCTTCTTCTTCAGCTCCATTCCCAGGAACAAGAACCCGTTTCAGGAGGTGAGCTTCTGTTTCTAGACTAAAGTTTGATGGATGAGTTATTTCCAGAACAGAGTTTGAAAAAGAAATACAAGACAGACTGGAAATCATGCTGCACATCAGAAGTCCCCTGCTGCTCCACTCTTCAGTTGTTTCATGAACGAGCTCAGACTCAAAATACAAATTCAGATACAGGTTTTCATTTTTATGACTGTTGTTGCGTCATGAAGAATCCTGTCATAATAAATCAATTGATGTAAAAACGACGTACGCCTCACCTTCACCTGACCAGGTGTGAAACTGTTGAATGACAAACGACCAAATCTACAACCAACTTCTAATCTGTTAAAGAAAAGAAAATCAGACCTTATTATAAGGTTTATTATAAACAATAAATAATTAATGAATAAATCCTAATTTAAACCTGCGTTCGGTACAGGTATCAGTATTTGACAGTTAAAATATCAGATAATATATTAGCTGGTGTTTTTCCTTTAATATAAATACATAACATGCATTTAAACAAATGATAAGGATCCTTAAATTTGGTTATTAAAGAAATGTGAGCATGATGTGCATGATGTGATGAAGGGCATCGTAGAGTTGAAAAATAAACTCGCAGGGCATGATGGGTAAGACGTGTACCACACTGTAATCACAGTGGCGCTGATTTGTCTCCCGGTTGTTGCATGTCATCCCTCCTCTCTCCACTTTTATTCCCGTCAGCGCTCTGCAGCCACGCAAAAAACCCAAATATTCGGTTGTGACATTTCTTGTTACCTATCGGTCGACATTTATGACAATAATATGTCTGTGATAAGTTCCAGGGAAAACAAAGAGACTGATCTGTGCAACGACTGTGTCTTCATCAGAGTCGACATGGACAAAGACATGAGACAAACGCATTTACTGTATAATCGACCCAGAACAGGCGGACGGTTGTCATTGGATAACTGGTTAAACAGGATTTCATATCTGTTGGCTAATGTAAGCGCCACGGCCCATTCACTGTAATCACGTCAGATGTATCTTAAAGTTACAAAGATAGAAGTACAAAAAGTGCAAGTGCTGCATCCATCAGGTGTAATAAATCAGAGGAAACACGTTCTTCATTTGGTGTTCAGATAATATCGGCCGTGCTGGCGTATCTGTCTGCAGTTAAAGCTGCTCTAAACATACAAGTTCTGTTTAAACTCGTCGTGTGTTTCCCTGAGCTCCAACAGACTGTATGAATGTATTTCCTTCCTCAAAAAACATTTGCAAAGAAGATTTTTCTTAAAAATATTAAAATTGCACGTTCTTGTGTTTTTTTTGGCACATTACTGCCACCTGTTGATCAGTGGAATAGCACTACCAGAGGACAAAAACTCCACAGGGAACCTTTAAAATACCCCGAGTGGCTACTTCACAGTAAAAGCCATTATCAGTTATCTCTCTTTTTTTAAGTCTTTTATTACGAAAGCCACTACAGAAACAGAAAGGGTTCTGTTTTTTTTTTTTTGTTGCCCTTCTTCAGCAGCAGTTTGCCCCGGTGATGTTTATTTCCACCTCGAAATGAACAAACACTCACCTGTTTGTTCCTGCAGACAGAACCAGATTCATCAGGTCTCTGACGTTGTGTCGGTCTGTTTGTTTCAGGCCATCGTCTTCGTGGTGGGCGGAGGAAACTACATCGAGTACCAGAACCTTGTGGACTACGCCAAGGTACTGTAATACTGCAAGTACTACTGTCGCTACTACTGCAAGATACTTTCAACACTTTGTCACATAAATATGTCGTTTGGAAGTATACAGAAGTACATAATGTTTCTTGTGTGCTACTGGAAGATGCATATGTTATTTTGATGTTTGATTAACGGCAGTGTCTGTAGTTTAGTAATATTCCTCCTTCAGTCCGCAAACAGTTCACTGGTTCCCCAACAGGAAACATGATGATCTAACTTTCTGTGTGTTTTCAGTTCAAACAGGGGAGGAAGGTCGTTTACGGCTGCAGCGAACTCTTCAATGCAGCTCAGTTCATCAAACAGGTGAGACGCAACACCCGCGTACCTGTGTACACCTGCAAAACAGCGGAATACATCTTATATCTGTAGAGTAACAACAATGACCTCCTGACCTTTTCCTCCACAGCTCTCCCAACTCGGCCAAAAGTGACGTGGACACCAACAATATGTGAACCTCTCTCTCTCTCGCTCTCTCTCGAGGTCGTAGCTGATCTCTTTATTCCAGTTGTTTTATATTAAGCTCTGTTCTGTAAATGGACTAAACATTCTCTGACTTCACTGTAATTTCTGTCTCTTCCACTCAGCACTAATAAAGCTTAACAGTCTCGACTCACGGCGGCGTCGCTCTTTATTTATTTATTTTTTTACTCGCAGAGACGAAGGTTCAGTATTTGTACATCTTTTACAGATTTCTCATAAAGCACCAGTTCTCTGATCAACATGCAGATGATTCCTGCACCGATTAAACTCCAAAGAGCCGGTGTTGGTCCACACTGACTGCAGCAGACAGCGACAAGGTGATTCAGACTCAACATGAAGTCAAATTTTATCTTCATCGGCACATTTCAAATGCAGTTTGACTTTTATCAGCCGCAAACAGCCAGTAAGGAAGCTAACTTCAACAGCGTCCTGCAGAGCGGGTAAGTGCATATTTATTACTCAGGAAACATTTTCAGCTCGAGCGGATACCTCAGTTCGGACAAAGTATCCGCTAGTGTTTCTGCAACCAAAGAATAAAATACAAAAATAGTAATTTTCAAGTTTTTTCAAGCTAAGGATGAGAAGACGGTGTAGTCCCTCATTCGTCCAGGAGCGTTCCATCGTAGAAAAGGTTTCAGTCGTAGTCATCTGGACGCTGTTTTCAGAATCGAGACGTTTCGGCTCCCATCTGGAAGTCATTCTCAATTGTGAAAATGGTCTGAGAACTCAGAAATTTAAGCTACTCTGTGTTACTTATGGCCCTGCCCTCAGGGAGGAGTCTTCCTGAGTGTCCTAGTTTCCTTGAAACTAGGCAGGGTAAACAGCAGACACTCAGGTAGACTCCTCCCTGAGGGCGGGGCTTAAGCAACACAGAGTAGCTTAAATTTCTGAGTTAATGCTAATATAACATTAGCTAACGTAAGGTTAGCATGAAGTTGGACACATCTCACGAACGTTTAAATGCAGCCGTTTGGTAATAATGTTTCTTACAGATTTAGTTTCACATCGTTTCCTTCTCATCCTGAGAGAAAAGGAGTTAAAAACACTGCTAAAGTAAAACCTGTTTGCTTTTACACTTTTGTGGCAGTAAAGGAAGTGATGCACTCACACCTGGGGACCCGACTCTCTTCCCATTGGCTCGCAGACCTGGGGTCCCCAGACATTGGACAGTTAGACCCTTCTCCCCGAGGCTGGTGCTGGAGGAAAGGTCACGGGATTATCAGTAGGGTTCATCCTGTTGGAAGCAGGAGTCTGATCAGGGCATTTGTTGGCAATACGAGCAGTGAGATATGTTGGACGGACAAATCGGCATCCTTACCGAAGCTCCGCCTCTCGCGGGGCTGTTCGGATGCTCGTGTGGAATTTAGATGTTTTTAGTTATTTCGGCTCAGAAGAGAGAAAATAAAGTTTATGTTCATCAACATCCACTGCAGCAGGTTCAACTGCCCGCCTCATTTAACTCTCAGCTGTTTTTTTTTCCTGCAGACTGGAAAGTTTCTCAACGCAGAGGAGGAGCAGGACAACTGTGGTATTACACACACACACACACACACACACACACACACACACATCATCCATCACTTTAAAGGCAGCCTGGCACAGTGTGGTACAGCTCTGCTGCTGCCATGTTCCTCCAACACCACGGCACCAAAAACAACGAGATCAATCTGAGGATTATGTCACCCTGGCATTTTAATCTGCGTGTGTGTGTGTGTGTGTGTGTGTGTGTGTGCGGTAACCAGTCTGGGAAATGAAAAAGTTTCAGTAGTCATATTGTAAACATCATCGACGCAGCTGATGAAACGATGAATTGTTCCCTCAAATTACAACATTGTGCTCCTGACAGTCATTTTAGCTCCATGTGTCATTTCCCCCTGAAGTGATGTCACAGATGACATCACCCTAATGTTATCTGTGACATCACTGTCAGATTGGTATTTAACCGCCAACATATAACACGAACGCGGCACTAGACGCAGTAGTGGTTTGAGCTAAATGCTAACATCAGCATGCTAATATGCTAACATGCTGATGTTTAGCAGGTATAATTTTCACCATCTTAGTTTAGCGTGTTAGCATGCTAACATTAGCTGATTAGCAGTAAACGCAGAGTACAGCTGAGGCTGATGGGAACGCCATCAGCTCTGCAGGTGTTTGGTCAGAAACCAAAGTGTCGGACGCGTTAACGTGTCGACCTGATGGTGGCGCTAGATGGAAAGTCAGAGGATCAGCAGAGTTATTACAGTTCATCCTGAGGGGAGCATGAACGATGAAGCACGTTTCATCACAGTCCAGCAGCTGCTGATGTTTCAGTCTGAACAAAGTGGAGGAGCGACAGTAACATCCTGAGGCCGTCGTGCTGCTCTTATAGCTGAAAAGTAAAGTATATCCATGTAATTTAGCCCAAACTTCATTCAGTCCGTTTTAGAGACTGTATAAAATCCAAGGGGACGAGGATTAATGAGATAAAGGTGAAAACTTTGAATTTGAGGGAATGAATCCCTCGAAGGACAGGAACTATTAATTTCAGAAATAAATAAAAAGAATACAAATATTACAATAATAATACACAAATGACTAATTCAAGTGAATGATGCTCCAGAAGTTTCCCCACTGACACCCAATGAGCTCTGTATGTTCCTCTCTGACTGCTGGCCGACTGACTCTGACTCCCGACCAACACAAAACTGAAAACAGGAACATCTTGAACAATAATCATTTGTTGTTCCATTTTTCCAAAAGACAAAGAAACTCTTTTTCTCTCAGAAATCTGATTTATTCGCTTGATGGAAACGTGACGGATTCACATTTTAGTTTCGAAATATTTCAAGAGTTTGTTTGAAATCTGCTCAGTGGAAACAGAGTTCAACTCAGTGTGAAACCCCACGTGCTTCTGTTTCTATTATTTCTACTGCAGCGACCACCCGCCCTCACGCACACACACACACACACACACTCACACACTCACACACACACACACTCACACACACTGCACACACACACACACACACACAGAGTTAATCCCAGCTCAGTGTCAGTGATGTCGACTCTGTTATGTTGACTTAATGACCCGGGAGCTGAAATAATGAGGAGGAAGAACAGGAGGGAGAAAACGAAAAGGGGGGGAAAGTAAGAAGAGGAGGAGGACAAAAAGGGGGAGTAAGAGTTTGTGAGGAGGTGATGAAGAAGAGGAAGAAACATGAATGAGGAGAGGAAGGGAATAATGGATGGAGGTGAGAGATGAGGACAACTGAGCAAAAAGGGGGAAGAGGAGGAGAAAACTATAAGAACAGGAGGAGGAAGAAAATTAGGAAGGAGGACAAAAAAGGCTGATGAGGAAGAGGAGGACATTCATTCATTCAACCTTTATTTAAATCTTGAATCATCGAGGGCATGCCCTCATTTTACAGAATAAACACGCACAAAATAAGAACCGAGAAAACAAAGACTGATGAGGAAGAGGAGGAGAAAAGAAGCAGAGGAAGAGGAGGACATTAAAAAGGAGAAAAAGATTGGGAT
The DNA here is from genome assembly GCF_020085105.1 of Siniperca chuatsi. Taxonomy (NCBI): domain Eukaryota; kingdom Metazoa; phylum Chordata; class Actinopteri; order Centrarchiformes; family Sinipercidae; genus Siniperca; species Siniperca chuatsi. Next base: position 28,272,554 of record NC_058056.1, read on the forward strand.
GAACAGGAAAAGAGGGGATGAAGAACAATAAGGAAAATGAGGAAGAGGAGAAGCAGGAGAAAAGGATAGAGGGAGGAGAGCGGAGAAAATTAGGAAAAGATGAGGATAAAAAGGGAGATGAGGAAGAGGAGGGTGTCAAAAAAATACCCAGTATTAGAACTAGTAGTACTAAAAGAGGAGGAGGACAAGAAGGGGGAGTAAGAGTTTGCGAGGAGGTGATGAAGAGGAAGAAACATGGAGAAGAAGGGAATAATGGATGGAGGTGAGAGATGAGGACAACTTTGAGCAAAAAGGGGGAAGAGGAGGAGAAAACTATAAGAACAGGAGGAGGAAGAAAATTAGGAAGGACAACAAAGGCTGATGAGGAAGAGGAGGACATTCATTCATTCGTTCAACCTTTATTTAAATCTCGGATCATCGAGGGCATGCCCTCATTTTACAGAATAAACACGCACAAAATAAGTACCGAGAAAACGGACAGCAACCGTTAAAAACAGTTACGTTCAAGAGCAAAGTAGTTTGTCGTGGTTTTAAATCGACCTGAAGGTACAAATGTGCTGAGTTTCAGTGTGTTCAGCACAAAAACCAACAGCAGGTTTCCCAAATGTAGTGTTTCCACGCGGGACATCGAGCTTCAGCCGCTAGATCGAGTCCGATAACGACTGACAGTTTAATACGGAGGTGACATAATAATAATAATAATAAAACTTATCAAAACAAAGTACAAAGTGCTTCACAACAAGAAAAATAAAATAACACAGTGAATGACGAAATATAAAGAAATAAAACACATGAAATACAGAAAAGCAATAAAATAAACAGTAAAATAAACAGCCAGTTCACTTAAAATCAGGATCTGCTTTCAGATAAAAATGTGTTTTGAGACGAGATTTAAACGAAGACATGCGGCAAGCTGCCATTAAGGACTTTATAAATAAATAGAAACCAGCGCCTGTCACGGCTTCCTGTTAGAGATGCCCACCCCACATAAAATAAGGAGAAGGGAGAAGATGAGGAGAGAATAGAAGGAGGTGAGAGATGAGAACGATAATGAGGAAGAGGAGGTCAGACAGGGAGGAGTGAGGAGAGTAAGAATGATAGGAACAGGGGGAGGAAGAGGAAGAAGGAGGAAATGAGAGGAAGATAAAGTTGGAAGAGGTGAAAATAAGGGAGGAGGTCAAGGTTGATGGAAAGGGGAAAGGAGGAGGGAGGGGATGAAGAACAACAGATGGAGGAGGAGGAGGAGATTCCTCATTTAATGACCTCATTATGATCTGAAATCTGGGGTCGCACCTGTAATGTGACTTTATGCACTGTGAGGACTTTTTCCCCCTAAAACCTCTTAATTCACGCAGAACGCAATCAAAAACACTTTAATACGTTACTAAACATTAACAACAAGCCCTAATCTGGATAAACCTATTAAATAATAAGTCTCTTGTATTGATCCACTCTCAGTCGTAACTAAGAATGTTTTTCTTCCCAAACTGTGACTGCGATTGTTGCTTATTTAGTCGTGAATATTTAACGTTAAAGGGAAAAGCCGTGACGATGTCTCGGCCCACTCCGTTTGAAAGTTAACGATGTAGGTAGGATTAAAAGCTGAAATCTCCACGACGCTCAACACATACAGAACGTCTTAACTCAGCCGTTTCTTTTTTCTTTCGTTTACGCCAAACTCTGAGGCAACTGAAGCGAGACGAGAGCTCGTGCACTCAGTTTCACGTCACAGCGCTGAGACAGCCAAAGACAGACTCCTGCTCACTTATGATCATAATAGTGGAGGTTCAGGATGGAGAATTTCCTCCTGAGTTCCTAGAATTCCTAGTATTGTTTCTCCTTCAGTGGAGCCAGGCTAGCAGTTTCCCCCCGCTTCCAGTCTTTGTGCTAAGCTAGGCTAATCACGTCCTGGACCTGTCTCTGTACTGGACACGGAGATGAAATGAGATGCTTATGCAGAGACAAATGGTCATTCGGGACTCTTCACACACACACACTCATACCTGCATCTGTACAGACACACTTACAAAAGCAATCACACACACACACACACACACACACATTATTCCATGTTTTCCTCGTGACGGTCAGCAGCCTGCTGCTCAACGTGGGAGTTCAGGTTTTATCTGCTGGATGAGAAGAAACATTCAGAAACACTCACTGACTGTAATGTTCTTATTCCAGCCCGTTAAACCTGGAAACCATCAAAAACTCTTTAATACTGTGTTAATACGACCAGTGTTCAGATTTAATTAGCTGTAATAATATTGTTATGTAAAAAGATGATGAAGAAAAAAAAAAGGTCTTCCCAAGGTTAAAGTCACAGGTTAACAGTCTGAAGCCCCTCCAGCGTGTTAACACAGCTCAAAATACAAACCAACAATTCTTCTTCTGGGCTCAACCGAGAGGCAAAAGAATTTCTTATTTACTTAAATACAGTCAGAGTTTTCTTGGAGTAGCGTGTAGTGGCCGCTAGAGGAACTGCAGCTTAAAACACTCTAACGCTGACGTAAACAGTCGGCGGTGGAGGCTGCTGATTGGTTTTTAGTTTGTTTTAAAAACAACAAAAGAAGAACTGCCTCATTAGCATTCAATATGTATGTTTTAATCCACCTGTTTTTACGCACATTATCAATTTCCACCTAAAAAATTTGGATGGAAAAAAAAAAAGGTCAAATACATAATTGCAAAACATACAAAAGAAATAATAATATTGAAGCCATGAGTCCGAATTCCCCCAGCAGACCCCCACCGACCTAAGAACACTTCCAAGAGCCGCCAACCAAACTCTGAGCAATTTTCTGTGTATTTAAAAAAATATCAGAAAGTTTCACTTTTATTTATTTATTTAACTGCTCTGTCATGTTTTCTGTACATTTCTGTAAATGTTTCTAATTCTGGTGGAGAAAACTGAATCACTTCAATCCGTTTAGGTATTTTTGCCTAAAAAAAAATAAATATCAGAATCGGGCTTAAAAAACCCACGTGGTGTAATCAGCATCTGCGAACATTCGGTCCTAACTTTCTGACCACGCTTCCCTCCAAATTGTCATCTTTTGTCTGCAACGGCCTAAAATCACGCAGCGTGTAGGAACGGTAAAGACAGTCGCTGATTCACGTTTAATTTCGCTCAAGTTTCAGAATTTTGCTTAAAACTTTCATTTGATGGAAACACGAGTAGTGACAGGCAAGCACGGCTGAAGTCAAAAAGTTTTAGAAATACAGAAAGTGCATCAACAGAAAAGACAAAGAAACATGTTTCATGAAGTGATTAATGTGAAAAGCAGCCGACAAACAACAAACACATGAACACTTGCTGTCAAAACCAAAACCTTAATTCTCAGCTTAACTTTAATAAAGTGTGGTCAGTTTTTATTTAGGTTATTAAATCGTTTTCTTCTTTTATTTTTACCAAGAAATATATTTTCGCCGTGTCTTCATGTCTCAGTTTTCAGTGTGAAGTTTAGTTTTCTGTCTGAATAAGAACAAACGTATCATGGCTGGTCGGTTGTAACAACAGTAATTTAACTCCAGTGTTGGTTTTAAGAGGCTGTTTTTGAAAGAGAACCAGCTGAAGGATGAAAATACAAAGATCTTGAACTGGAATCAAACTCACCACTTTAATGGATAAATGGATTCAGTTTAATGTTGTAATTAGGTTGTTTAATGGGATAATTATTGGATTGTTTAAATGGTTTATAGGGTAAAATCCCTTTACAACTGACCAAATTACATGAAAGCTTTAATTTACACCTTAAAAGGGCCTTAATTTCCCCCATTTAAAACTCCTTAGTATCTTATAATCTATTCATTTATCCATTGATTAATCCTAAATTTGGGGTGAACCACAAAATTTGCATCTCAGTGGAAAAATGAAGGTGTACCTGTGAGTTTCCTCTCCTGTTGTTTCCTCTCCTCTTGTTTCCTCTCATCGTTTCCTCTCCTCGTTTCCTCACCTGTTGTTTCCTCTCCTCTTGTTTCCTCACCTTGTTTCCTCACCTGTTGTTTCCTCTCCTCTTGTTTCCTCACCTTGTTTCCTCTCCTCTTGTTTCCTCTCTTGTTGTTTCCTCTCTTGTTGTTTCCTCTCCTCTTGTTTCCTCACCTTGTTTCCTCTCCTCTTGTTTCCTCTCCTGTTGTTTCCTCTCCTGTTGTTTCCTTACCTCTTGTTTCCTCTCTTGTTGTTTCCTTTCCTCTTGTTTCCTCTCCTCTTGTTTCCTCTCCTCTTGTTTCCTCACCTTGTTTCCTCTCCTCTTGTTTCCTCACCTGTTGTTTCCTCTCCTCTTGTTTCCTCTCCTCTTGTTTCCTCTCCTGTTGTTTCCTCTCCTCTTGTTTCCTCTCCTGTTGTTTCCTCTCCTCTTGTTTCCTCTCATCGTTTCCTCTCATCGTTTCCTCTCCTCGTTTCCTCTCCTGTTGTTTCCTCACCTGTTGTTTCCTCTCCTCTTGTTTCCTCTCCTGTTGTTTCCTCTCCTCTTGTTTCCTCTCCTGTTGTTTCCTCTCCTGTTGTTTCCTTTCCTCTTGTTTCCTTACCTCTTGTTTCCTCTCTTGTTGTTTCCTTTCCTCTTGTTTCCTCTCCTCTTGTTTCCTCACCTTGTTTCCTCTCCTCTTGTTTCCTCTCCTCTTGTTTCCTTACCTGTTGTTTCCTCTCCTCTTGTTTCCTCTCCTCTTGTTTCCTCTCCTGTTGTTTCCTCTCCTCTTGTTTCCTCTCCTCTTGTTTCCTCTCCTCTTGTTTCCTTACCTGTTGTTTCCTTACCTGTTGTTTCCTCTCCTCTTCTCTTGTCTCCTCACTTCATTTCCTCTCCTCTTGTTTCCTTACCTGTTGTTTCCTCTGCTCTTGTTTCCTTACCTGTTGTTTCCTCTCCTCTTCTCTTGTCTCCTCACTTCATTTCCTCTCCTCTTCTTTCCTCTCCTCTTGTTTCCTCTCCTTGTTTCCTTACCTGTTGTTTCCTCTGCTCTTGTTTCCTCTCCTGTTGTTTCCTTACCTGTTGTTTCCTCTCCTCTTCTCTTGTCTCCTCACTTCATTTCCTCTCCTCTTCTTTCCTCTCCTCTTGTTTCCTCTCCTTGTTTCCTCTCCTTGTTTCCTCTCCTCGTTTCCTCTCCTTGTTTCCTCTCCTCTTGTTTCCTCTCTTGTTGTTTCCTCTCTTGTTGTTTCCTCTCCTCTTGTTTCCTCACCTTGTTTCCTCTCCTCTTGTTTCCTCTCCTCTTGTTTCCTCTCCTGTTGTTTCCTCTCCTGTTGTTTCTTTACCTCTTGTTTCCTCTCTTGTTGTTTCCTCTCCTCTTGTTTCCTCTCCTCTTGTTTCCTCACCTTGTTTCCTCTCCTCTTGTTTCCTCACCTGTTGTTTCCTCTCCTCTTGTTTCCTCTCCTCTTGTTTCCTCTCCTGTTGTTTCCTCTCCTCTTGTTTCCTCTCCTGTTGTTTCCTCTCCTCTTGTTTCCTCTCATCGTTTCCTCTCCTCGTTTCCTCTCCTGTTGTTTCCTCACCTGTTGTTTCCTCTCCTCTTGTTTCCTCTCCTGTTGTTTCCTCTCCTGTTGTTTCCTTTCCTCTTGTTTCCTTACCTCTTGTTTCCTCTCTTGTTGTTTCCTTTCCTCTTGTTTCCTCTCCTCTTGTTTCCTCACCTTGTTTCCTCTCCTCTTGTTTCCTTACCTGTTGTTTCCTCTCCTCTTGTTTCCTCTCCTCTTGTTTCCTCTCCTGTTGTTTCCTCTCCTCTTGTTTCCTCTCCTCTTGTTTCCTCTCCTCTTGTTTCCTCTCCTCTTGTTTCCTTACCTGTTGTTTCCTCTCCTGTTGTTTCCTTACCTGTTGTTTCCTTACCTGTTGTTTCCTCTCCTCTTCTCTTGTCTCCTCACTTCATTTCCTCTCCTCTTCTTTCCTCTCCTCTTGTTTCCTCTCCTTGTTTCCTTACCTGTTGTTTCCTCTGCTCTTGTTTCCTCTCCTGTTGTTTCCTTACCTGTTGTTTCCTCTCCTCTTCTTGTCTCTCACTTCATTTCCTCTCCTCTTCTTTCCTTACCTGTTGTTTCCTCTGCTCTTGTTTCCTTACCTGTTGTTTCCTCTCCTCTTCTCTTGTCTCCTCACTTCATTTCCTCTCCTCTTTCCTTCCTCTCCTTGTTTCCTTACCTGTTGTTTCCTCTGCTCTTGTTTCCTCTCCTGTTGTTTCCTTACCTGTTGTTTCCTCTCCTCTTCTCTCTCTCTCCTCACTTCATTTCCTCTCCTCTTCTTTCCTCTCCTCTTGTTTCCTCTCCTTGTTTCCTCTCCTCGTTTCCTCTCCTCTTGTTTCCTCTCCTCTTGTTTCCTCTCCTCTTGTTTCCTTACCTGTTGTTTCCTCTCCTGTTGTTTCCTTACCTGTTGTTTCCTCTCCTCTTGTCTCCTCACTTCATTTCCTCTCCTCTTGTTTCCTCTCCTCATTTCCTCTCCTCTTGTTTCCTCTCCTCTTGTTTCCTTACCTGTTGTTTCCTCTCCTCTTCTTTCCTCTCCTGTTGTTTCCTCTCCTCGTTTCCTCTCCTGTTGTTTCCTCTCCTCTCCTCTTGTTTCCTCTCCTCTTCTTTCCTCTCCTCTTGTTTCTTCTCCTCGTTTCCTCCTGGAAGACGTTCAGGTGAGATCAAAGCTAAAAGAGATATAGACGGGGAGGAGAGAAAGAAAGACAAGAGACCAGGGAGAGGTAAAGAAAAGAAATTCAAAACCTAGCTCTGATTCATCCGCCGTGAAACCGATCCTGCTCGAGTGTGTGGAAACTAAAAGACGCATTCGTTGACTAAAGACAATACATTTAATTTCAGGGCAAAGCTGTCCTCTTGAGTAAAAATGTATCAGGAAATGTGAAACCTCTGCATCAGTCCGTACACAGGACATTACAGGACAGATGTTCAGGTGGATTTATATGTTGATCAATACCGATGACTCAGCATTTATTCAACCAGCTGCTCTCAAAACGTTCTGGCTGGTTTTCTGGAACAAAGACTTTCAGAGTTTGAAAGTGAGAGAGCTCAACACGCTGCAACTCAGGAGAACAATGCAAACAGGCAAAACGAACGCTGATGAAGAAAATGAGAGGAATTTATTTTGGCTTCAGCATTCTGACATGATTCAGATATTATTGCAGATTTCTGCTAAACACTTTGGGTTAGACTTTTACTAATTACTTGCTCCCCGCTTCAAATAAATTGATAAAATACACACCGTTAACGACTCTGAGATGCAACGACCCTCGTGCGTGTTCGTCCATTTGTTGTCTGCTGGAAACGTATTTCTTTTGTAACTCAGTTGTGTTTTTTCTCTGCACCTGGCAGCATTTCTTTGTTTGCAGTGTTTTATTTATTTGCATTATGGATGTGTTATACGTAGATCGTCGTGTCGGACTGCAGCTGATGATGCTTTTCATTCTGGATCCATCTGCTGATTCTTTTCTCCGTTGATCCATCGATCGATCGATCGGTTTGGAAAACTCGTGAAAACAGTGAGAAACGACCCAGAGCCCAAAGCGACGCCTTCAGCGTGTCGTCGTGTCCGACCGACAGTCCAAAGCTCGACGTTATTAACAAACATCACAGTTATTACAGTCATTCAGAGGAAAAGCAGCAGATCTGCACATCTGAGGAGCTGCAGCCAGGAAGGGATTTACAGGAGAAACGACTTCAAACATCAAAACAGCTGCTGATTAATTTTCTATCAATCGACTAATCGAAATAAAGTATTTCTGATTCTAATCGTTTCAACTGTACTTATGTGAACTGTTGCGTAGTTAAATTTAATAACAAAACATCATATTTTATGATCTCTTTCTGTGTTTTGTGTGTAAAAATCTGAATCTTTAAAGTAACTAAAGCTGTCAGATGAATGTAGTGAAGTAAAAAGTCCAGTATTCCCCTCTGAGGCGTGGCGGAGTGGAAGCAGGAAGTGGCGTGAAAACAAAAGACTCTAGTGAAGTGCAAGTACCTCAGATTTGTACTCAAGTACTGTACTTGAGTGAATGTACTTAGTTACATTTCAGCACTGCTCGTATACAGGTCGGACATTTGGAGAAAAGATTTCCAGTGATGGTTATTTTTCATCTCCTGATATCCTGCTGATAACAGAAGCACAGGTCCTGGGTCAGCAGTCAGCCTCACAGCGCCACCCCTTTTTTTAATGTCAAAGATCTGATTGGCTCCCGTTCTGCTCCTGCTGTGACCTCAGCTGACCATCAGATATATTATCTGAAGCATGTAAACACTTGAATCTGTCGCCCCGATCTGATGTTTCACAGCAACCGTGTCAACCGTGTCGATACGAGGTTTCTGCAGGACAGAGATAACATGGTGTCCGGTCCTCTGGTGGTTCATACAAAGACCTGTTTGTTCTGTGAGGACTCTCTGACACGCACAGATCAGGTGTCGGCAGCTTTTCGCTCTCTGAGCTCCACCTGAAACCAGCTTCTCAGGTGAGAAAGAGAAACCAGACTTTTTATATCCGGGGAAAGTTATTCGGAGCATTTACACTAATCCGGGCGGAAGATGATGTTCAGACTTCTCACTCTGAGCAGCTGCTGTGGCCATTTTCTAATCCATCCATCAGATTGATTTCCTTCCTGCCAGGCAGCCAGTGGTTTCTAGAAACCTGCAGAGACTTGGGAGAAGAGCCATCAAACAAAAACAAACAAACAAAAAAAAAACAAACTATAACAAACCCACACTCACCTCCACACACCGGAGACGGCTCGTTATTCCAGGTGTCCAATACTGTGTAGAAAAGTTCAAACGTGCACAATCACATTTCCTGTGGGTGGCGCCAAAGTTATTGTAACGAGTGCTGAGCTTCATCGCACACTGGTTTTCATCATTCATGACTGGACTGAACGGAGTCTAAATGTGTTTATCATATTTATGAGTTTATTATGCGTGATACATTGCATTTAATACAAGGCTTAATGGTCAGTTTATAACAGCTTATAATACCTCCGGGGCTCGTTGGATTCCTCGAGGAAAGCTGCTTTCCTCCTCCCTGTCGGCTCATTTATCCTCCTTCCTCCTCTTCTGTCACGGAGGTTTCTCCGTCTTTCCTTTGCGATCTGTATTTTGTTCGTCAAACAGGGGCACTATGTTGTGAGACCAAATGGATCAATCGATATCAATATCCATCTTGTTGTGTGAAGTGTGAAGGGAATTGTGACGTCTATTGATCGCGTGAGCAAAAGTCATTATTTTATTGGTTGGCTTGTTTTGATCGGCATCCAAAATTCGCAGAAATCGAAACACGGCGGAATCCGAACGTTTCGGACTCGGTGTGGACGGGCTCGTAGAGATCGATGGGCTCGAATTTTTTAATTGCCGTGCGATTTATTCGCCTTTGGTCTGAAAAGGCCTTTATTATCCTAAATCTCTCGAACTTCTTTCTGTCAGGTTTGCTCATACAAGCGTTTTAAGTCAGACTCAGCAAATCCTCCTAACTGCACAAACCTGTTTTGAAATTGGCCGTTCGCTAAGCCCCACCCCCTTAGTTATTGTTGCTACACCTGTCAATAGGTGCGTGTCCATCCACCTGTTTTTATGCGCAAATTGAAAAAACCTGAGTGGAAACGCCGAAGATTTCATATATCTCAAAAAACTTTTTACGCTTGGCTGCGGTGGAAAAGTTGGTAGCGATAAAATCAAAATGTGACAAAATGTGACACTTAATGTAAATATTTCCATCAAAGTTTAATGGAAACAGTGAATAAATGATGACGTATATGAAGCATGTGACTTATACGTTCACTGGAGAGACGAAACGTGGCGGCAGATGAAAACATCAGATCTGTGTGGAGCGATGAAGAGGCTGTAACCTTCCTCACATTAATACATGAAACTAACAGAAACGTCATGTTTCCATAATGTTTTTTCCCCACCATTTGAGCTTCGACTGTAGCTCTTTTAATGATGTCATTTCACATCCTCTTCTTCTACAATCATATACTGGCACCGACTGGAGAATTAGCACCACCAGCTGTTTATCTCGTGAACCAACTCCTAATACAAACACGCAAAAATTCACATTTTCTGTTGCAGATCTTCTGAAAGTTCAGTTAAGATTTGTACTGGATTTGGATGGAAACCTGGCGAACGGCGGCAGATTTACCATCAAAAGTCAGGTCATTTTCTGAAACAATGGCAACTTGATTTCAGACAGAAGTAAACAAAAGCAGCTTCTCATTTCTAGCCGACAATCATCTATTACTGAAATGACAACTGTCACTGGCAGACGTTATTAGCCGTAGCTAGCTAGCTAATTAAGCCTACGTTAGCTCCATGAGTTGGTTGTCTCTGGCTTACTTTTGAATGTTTTCAGAGACTCATTTTAAAACGAGCATTGGCTCCTTTCATTTGCCATCCCCTAGCTTTGGTGACGTTAAGTTCAGCCTAATCTTTTAACTTCACGTGTGGCTAAAGTAGGAATCCCCTTCGTAGACCATTTTAGTTCTTTCTGGAACAGATCCCATCCTGTATCAGCGTTTCAATCAGTGGCTCCCCCTCCTGGCCTGGAGTCTTCTCTCAGGAGAACTTTAAATTGTAGGCTATAATAATATTCCTGTGATATTAAATAACAGGCCCGCAAAACAATTATGTATGTCAAAAGGAAGAAATCATAATAGCAGAAGTGTGATCTGAAACTCTTAGTGTGGCTCTGTAGTGTTCAGATAAAAACTACAATGAGTGCACAGATTTTAAGTTGAGCTTCAGGATGTGGGAGATCACATTCCTGCCCCGGACAGGACGCCCATCTGATAAAAGATTTACAAAGAAACTAAACATCTGCTCTGGATCTCAATTAGAAAGCCTGGAACAAGTTATATAAAGATAATAACAACATGTCAGTCCATGAAAACACACACAACAGAACCATTAGCTTCTCTCAATCAAGTTCTTTTTCTTATTCTGCAGTTGTATTGAAAGTGCTGTTTAACCTTCTGTGCTGCAGATAAAGAAGTGTATGCTGAAGATAGACCGGACAGTTTGGGAGTTGTTACAGTTATAGTCCTAAAACCTGGTAGCGAGTTTGCTTCTTTTGAGCCACGGAGTCCCCCCACCAGATTTCCAGTGCATTTTAACCTCAGGGTTTTCAATTTATACAGGATATAGTTCTGTTATTAATGGTTCGAGCCATATCAGCATGTAGTTTGCACAGAATTCAGTTTATTTGCAAACAGAATTTGAAACAGAATCGCTGTAATCAGAGAATTTGTCATAAAGGTAAAGACGTAAATCACTAACCTTAACACACACTGTAGAGTCAAAAATGGAGGAAGCTTTTCGCTAATGCTGTTTCATACTCCTCTTCACTACTAAAATAGTCTACAGCCACATTAGCGGCTCTGTGAGGCTGTAGCCTGCTTTACAGCTAAATGCTAACATTAGCATGCTAACATGCTCATAATTACAATGTTATGATGATGTTTAGCAGGTATAATGTTTACCATGATCACCGTCTAAGTTTATACTGTTAGCATGCTAACATTTGATATTTAGCATTAGACACAAAGTCCAGCTGAGGCTGATGGGAACGTCATCAGTTCTGCAGGTATTTGGTCATAAACCAAAGCGTTGGACACATTAACATGTCGACCTGATGGTGGCGTAGATGGAAAGAGGATCACCAAAGTGATTATAATTCATCCTGAGGGGAACATGAATGTCTGAACCACATTTCATCACAATCCATCCAATCGTTGTTGAGATATTTCACTCAAAACTAATGTCAACCTCATGGTGGCGCTGGATGAAAAGTCACCAAATCAATGTTAGGAGGACTAAGAAACTAGCTAGCAGGCTAGCTAGTTATGTAGCTAACTAGTAATCTAGCTAGCGAGCTTCTGGTACAGCATATGATAGCAACAAACCACAAAGGAATTTCACCGTGTCACTTTGTAGTGTATATGACCAGTCGTATAATCTAAACTACATAAAATCAAAATGGAGGATGTTGTGTATAGTGAGCATAGGTTTACCTAGGTAGCTTATGTTGCATTTTTTATATGCACGTTTTATGTGACCTTGACTGAGATTTGTCCACTCTGTTCATACAAGTCCTCTAAACCAGACTTCTAAAGTAGAACAAATACTGTTATTAAAAACAATGTTTTTAAAAAAGATTACGTGTTCTTTTCGTCTGGGAAAAGAAACCAGCCTGGATGATATTACGCTGGTCAGAAATAATAATCATCCATTGTTCCTTCTCATATCGTTATACAATAGCACCTTCGAGCTACAGAAGGCTGTGGAGTTTTCAGACAAAGATGATACTGATCAGCTACTAGAAATTTGCTTGGCAACAAAAACTGTTTTGACTGAAGCTTCCATCACACGGAAAAGAGTATTAGTGTTGCTGAGAAGCTGAAATACAAAACAGGCACACACGAAGAGCCAGGACAAGTACTTTTTATCAGTCAAATCCCTGAAAACTGAGTCCAAAAATTGTGCTGATTTTCCGTCTGAATCAAGTTAATATTGAACCGCACACATAGATTTGGCTTAAAGCATTGTTCACATTTATATTTCATATTTATCTGTCCATCTCTCTATGTATCTATCTGTATCTATCTATCTATATATATATATATATATATATATATATATATATATATATATATATATATATATATTCTCCTTTGCTCCAGTTACATTCCTCCCTGAGACATTTTCTTCGCCCTTCTCATTTTACCAGCTGCATGCTGGGAGCTGGCCAAGCTGAATTCCTGACTGCTGCTGCCTGGTCTGCCTGTATACCTGCACACAGGTACGCTCCCCTCTGAGCGGTAACATTACCGAGCTGACCCTGAGCTCCGCCCGGCCCTCGACAATAACCAGAGCTTCAGAGGTGATAGAACGAGGCAAACCTGAAAAGTCCTGCGGCTATCAGTCACGTTTGTTTGGTGCCTAGCAGATGCAACACTGAACTAGTTTTTCTGTTTTTGAAGGCTACACTCAACTAATTTGACAATTTTTGTGAGGAATAATGTCAGAAACATTACATTTAGTAAGTAGAAATCTAGATAATAAAACCATCATCGATCCCTCCATCGATCAATTTTGCGCCATTGTCCAGGTCCAGATGGCTGTGGCAGCAGGCTAAGCAAGGTAGCCCAGACGTCCTTCTTCGTAGCCAAGTCCTCCAGCTCCTCCTGGGGGGATCCTGAGGTGTTCCCAGGTCAGATGTGTTCTGGGTCTGCCCTGAGCTCTCATCCCAGTTTAATGTGCCCTGAATACATCCAGAGAGATGTGATGTGCAATGCTTGTGTTCAGGGTCTACTCCGAGGTTTCCTCCTAGTTGGATATGCCCGAAGTACCACCAAAGGTGTGCAGGAGTCCTGATTTGATGCCCGAACCATCTTAACTGGTTGCTTTCAATGTGTGGTACTGCTCTGAGCTCTCTCGTTCTCTTGGGCAGCTACTTTACTGATTTTTTTGCCAGGTTTTGCGGCCAGAAACTATCAGAGGATAAGATTACCAAGTTAGGAAATTAAGACGTTGATTGTTTACATTCCGATGTAGTCTGTAGCATCCTAGTTAGCTGCTTAGTAGGATTATATTCTTTACTCTCCGCTACCTCATGCAAACTATTTGCTCTCGCGCCTTTGGTGTGAAACCGGCATAGCCCAGATGTTCTTCTCCATAGCCACATCCTCAAGCTCTGCCTGGGGGATCCCAGGGTGTTCCCAGGCTAGATATATAGTCCCTACAGTGTGCTCTGGGTCTACTCCTCCCAGTTGGACTAGAATACCCACAGAAAGAGGCGTCCAGGAGGCATCCTTAACAGATGCTGAACCACCGCAACTGACTTCTTTCAACGTGAAGGAGCACCAGTTCTACTCTGAAATGAAAATTAGCGTTTAGCATGACAGTTACAGTTAGTGGAAGTCAACTGGCGCAGCATCTGGGACACCTCACGACGTCCTGATAAAAAAGATTAGCAGGTCAGAATTTTTTTTGCCAACTCTCGTAGAGTTTGACAACTTCTTCTATGAAGTGTTTGGTGATGTTGACCAATAAGAGCACAGAGCAGTCTTCCCCGCATAACTGTACACATGGAAAAAGAAGAAAGAGAACTGATGTTGGTGCTGTCGGGTTTAACGGTTCCAATCACTTCTATAAGTCGTGAAAGATGGCGAGCTATGATTTGTTGAGGAACAACATGTAGTCTGCCATGTCTCTTGGCCAAGTCGCAGCAAGAATTTATGACTGTAATCACTTAATCTGGCACAGTGACCAGATTAAGTGATTACACCATTGTGTAGTGTGAACCCGGCATAAGGGTGAGCCCAAACACTCTGCAAAGGAAATTAATTTTAGCCTCAAGCACCCGAGCACCTTCTGAATCCTTAAGAGACAGGGTCTGCACGGACCTTCGCTGACATGGGAAGATTATGAAATCTATGTTAAGTGGCCTTTGCGGCCACAAAGATTCGGAAAGTATAAATTGGGTCTAAGGACACACTGCCAGGGAAACTAATTTCGGCTCTTTGTATCCACAATCTCATTCTTTCGGTCACTGGCTAAAGCTCATGACCAAAGGTGAGGATTGGAAAGTAGACTGACTGGTACGTCGAGTGCAAAGCCTTCAGGCTCAGCTCCGCCATCACTTCAATAGTCCGGTACAAGGCCTGCATTACTGCTGACATCACACAGATCTGCTTGTCGGTCTTGCGTTTCGTCTTGTCCTGACTCACGAACAAGATCACATCGTCTGCCAAAAAGCAGAGACACAATCTTGACATTATCATACTGGACACTCTCCACGCCTCGGCAGCACTCGGAGATTCTTTCCATGACAGTCACCGCCGTAGTTGTTGCCCAGACACTTCAGCTGAACCAGAAAACTTTCACACCGAAAGAAAAAGCTATTTAATGCCATGATTTTATGCTTTTTCCACCAACAAAGCTCAAATATTGCTATACACGATATTTACTCATTTTCATCTTTGTCAACAAAATAACAAAAAGCCTTCCTCAGGGAACATTTTGTAAGTGTGATTTGTTTTTACAACAAAATGACGACAACTCAAGGGTTCAGTGACCGCAGACGATATATGTGACATATAGTACGTGGTCTCGTATCCTCCACGTCCTTCGTGTCGTCGTTCTTCTTTTTCCTCTTCGGTTCAGTTCCGTCACGTTTACAGAGCTCGCAGCAGTGCAGCACCCTGTTTACCAGTCCCGTGATTCACTTAAAGGTTATCAAAGTCAATAATTCAATCCAATAAAAGGTGGTCTTCTTTTTAAAAATTTGTGTTTGAATGAGCTGTTAATAAGCGAGTTCAAACATCACATCACAACCTTCAAAGCTCTTGCAGCAGCTTGAAAAGATGACTCTGACTCGAACATTGACCACTGAAACTTGTGGTTATGACTGACTTTATTGTTTTCTATATTGAAAGGATTGAATATTGATGACTTGGAATTGAGTACAGCCAAACTTTTCCATCGTCTAAAAACTCTGTCCTGCCGTTATTACAGACATGTCTGAACTAACTGCGACCCCTCAACTCGCTCATGGACCCGCCTCTTTTGTCGAGCCATGGCGTTCAGCCTGCGGTGGTCTGGGGTTTATGGGGAACAGTGTTTGCTAAAGGCTGCTAAAAAAAACAAACAAGCTTTGGATAAACAACAATATGTTTTCTAATTACCGTCCCTGTTCAAACAAATGTTCCGAGGCTGGATCTTTATGTTGTTTTGAATGAGGTAACTAGCTAACTGGACTGCAAATAAACAAACATTACTCAGCTGTTGAATCATTTCTATCAGTGGAAGATTTTCACTATTTCTCTCTCTGTCTGTCTGTCTCTGTCTCTCTGTCTCTCTCTCTGTCTGTCTGTCTGTCTGTCTCTCCCTCTGTCTGTCTGTCTGTCTCTCTCTCCCTCTGTGTCTGTCTGTCTCTCTGTCTGTCTCTGTCTCTCTGTCTCTCTGTCTGTCTCTCTGTCTGTCTGTCTCTCTCTGTCTGTCTCTCTCTCTGTCTCTCTCTCTGTCTGTCTCTGTCTCTCTCTCTCTTTGTCTCTCTCTCTGTCTCTCTCTCTCTGTCTGTCTCTCTCTCTGTCTGTCTCTCTGTCTCTCTGTCTCTCTGCCTGTCTGTCTCTCTCTCTGTCTCTCTCTCTGTCTCTCTCTCTTTGTCTCTCTCTCTGTCTGTCTCTCTCTGTCTCTCTCTCTCTGTCTCTCTGTCTGTCTGTCTCTCTCTCTGTCTCTCTCTCTGTCTCTCTCTCTCTGTGTCTATGTCTCTCTCTCTGTCTGTCTCTCTCTCTGTCTCTCTCTCTCTGTGTCTATGTCTCTCTGTCTGTCTGTCTCTCTCTCTGTCTCTCTCTCTGTCTGTCTCTCTCTGTCTCTCTCTCTGTCTCTCTCTCTGTCTCTCTCTCTCTGTCTCTCTCTCTCTTTGTCTCTCTCTCTGTATCTCTCTCTCTGTCTGTCTCTGTCTCTCTCCCCCTCTGTGTCTGTCTCTCCCTCTGTGTCTCTCTCTCTCTTTGTCTCTCTGTCTCTCTCCCCCCTCTCTCAGGTTGACCTGTCAGTGAAGCCCCTCCCACCTCCTCCTCTGATGTCACAGCTGTAAGGTGTGTGTGTGTGTGTGTGTGTGTGTGTGTGTGTGTGTGTGTGTGTGTGAGAGCTTATTTAAAGGGCCGACGCTCTCGCTGGGCGATCGACACCAGCTCAGCATCATCAGCTTACCGCCTGCTGCTTCTAGGGAATAAACGCTGAATAGTTTTCCTGAGAGACGTCTGCTGGAGAAACAGTCAGTAAGATGACTGTGTTTACTGCTTGTTTTGCAGAGATCCTTACTGACTGGCTGAATTACTGTTTTTGTGACTGACTGGCAAACTTTTTGGTTTAATAACAGAGTGACTTGCTGACTGGTTTCTCTCCTACTACTGGCTGATTGGTTTACTGCCTGTGCAATACTGCTTTACATATAGTTTTACTGATTGGTTTACCAGCCAGTAAACCTGTTTGAATTGTGATTGGTTCACGATCTGGCTGAATTGTTTACTGACTGAATTTGTCCGTTAACTGGTGTACTGACTGGCTTACCGATTGATTGATTGATAGCAGTTTATAGCTGACTGATCAACTGGTGACTTAACCAGTCGTCACCAGTTGACTGACCTTGTTTAAGCGTTTACTGCCTGGTTTACCAACTGGTTTACCCACTGCTTGAGTGGTGTGCTGACTGGTTTCATGCTGTGTATTAGCTCATTTACCGTCTGGTTAAATTGTCATTGCTTCACTAACTGGCTAACTGGTTTACTGGCTGACCAGTGATTGGTTGACTGTTTTACTGCTTTACTGAGTTTAACTGCCTGGTTTACAGACTGGTTTACCCACAGCTTGCTGACTGTCTCTTACATTATGATTGTATATGTATATAAACTGGTTTACTGGCTGCTTGATTAGTTGGTTTTTGGTTTACAAACTGTTTTATTCTCATTTACTGCCAGTTTTACTGACTGGAAATCACAGTTTAATCACGTATCGTGCATATAAACTTACTGACTGTTACAGAGTTAACTGTTGTTGAATTCTGTACTAGCTGACTGACCTTGTTAACTGTTTACTGGCTGGTTTATCCAGTGCTTGCCTGCTTTGCCGAGTGCTTTTGTACATTTCATTCCCACGTGATGTGTACAGTTTTAACTCGTTTACCGGCTGGTTGATCAGTTGTTTTTCGGTTTACAAACTAACTGTCAGCTGGTTTACTGACTGGTTTGCTGATTGTTTCAGGTGTATGTATTGTTTACTGACTGGTGTTGCGGCGTCTGCATGTATCGTGTACACAGACAGATGTGTTGACTTCTTTACTGACTGCTTCTGATCGCATACGAACATATTTAATGGCTGTTTTTCACAGTAATCTGAGGTGAGTCTGTGTTTCAGGTGCAGGGATGTCTCAGCTGTCTGTCCTGCTGCCTCTCACAGGTACACTCTGAGCGTCCAGGTGTGCTTCACCTGCTGTACGGTCTGCTGACAGTCTGCTCAGGTTAACTTTCCTTCCTTCTTTCTTTCTCTGCAGGCCTTTTCTTCCTGATCTCCTCGACGTCTGGCTCCGAATCCAGCGGTCAGTCCTGAATGTTACCTGTCTGCCTGTCTGTCTGCCTGCCTGTCTGCCTGCCTGTCTGTCTGCCTGTCTGTCTGCCTGTCTGCCTGTCTGTCTGTCTGCCTGTCTGCCTGTCTGTCTGTCTGCCTGTCTGTCTGCCTGCCTGTCTGCCTGCCTGTCTGTCTGCCTGCCTGTCTGCCTGCCTGTCTGCCTGCCTGTCTGTCTGTCTGTCTGTCTGTCTGTCTGTCTGTCTGTCTGCCTGTCTGTCTGCCTGCCTGCCTGCCTGCCTGTTGCTGATGGTGTCATTATCAGCTTAACGGTAAATGTGAGCTGCAGTATACGTGAAAAGTTCATCCACAGTTGTAAATCAGAGCTCAAGGTGTAAACTGCGAGTAACCATAGCGACAGTACCGCTGCTCCTGACTGGTTGAACTAATCTAACCTCTAATGGGTTAAACTGGCTCCAAACACACTTGGAAACACGGAGGGTGATTTAAGGACAGACTCTCGTTGTTTATTTGGTCAGCGGAGCGTTGAGAGAGATTCACGCGGGTTCTGAAATATTCCCTGAATGAATCAAACCGGATGAAACAGAGGGTCTGTGCATGCGTGCTCTTGGACTTCTATCTTTGTGAGAACCGATTTAACTTTTAGACTTTAAGAGAACATTTTTTTGTCCCGTCCTCACTTCTTCGTACTTGGTTTTATGGTTAAGGGTGGGAGTAGCTTTCGGGTGGGGTTATGGTCGAAGTTGGGGTCAGACATGTAGCTGTGATGGTTAACGTTGGCTTTAGGTGTTAAGGAATGCATTATAACAATGATTGTCCTCGCAAGTATTGTACAACCTCGTGCGTTGGGGGTGTGTGAGGACCCACTGCTGCATCACATTACTGAAGTCATGTCAGCGCCCCCTAGAGGCCGCAGCGGTCATTACACAACAAACAACACTCGTTACCTCGTCGCACCGGAAAGCATTTTGCATGTCCTCGCAAACCAGGTGATGCTCGGAGCTGGGCTGCGGATTTGAAGCAGAACGCTCCGTTAGCGTTGCTTCTGATTCGGTGGAGCGGGCTTATGTTAATTAGACGGTGCTAATATTTCCTGTCCCCACAAAGCTCAGCTCTGTCGAGACGGCTCGCTATTGGTTCGAGGCCCTAACTTCACGTGCCCAGTGTTCAACTCTGCGAATGCTCTGCGTGGACTCACTTACTTTCACCACACTGACTTGATAGCGTCTGAAACGTTGCGGTTGAAAATGCAGGTGTGACCACCTGAGTTTCAGCACTCCTGACGGGATCGCAAGATAAATCTGAGGCTGGAAGACGGTTGACGGGAAACACAACACAGTACACACAAAGCAGCAGAACAACATGTACACAAATCAAAGCACCATCAGAGTATAAAACGCAGTACATTAGTAAAAAAATACAAATCGAACTGTCTGCCAGGATGCTCTTGCGTTATAAGCGTATTACTCAGCTTTTGTATGTCGCTTACTCGTGAGCAGTTCAGGTGATTAACTTTACGATGTCGTGTTTTTGATGTGTTGATTTTACATCTTCAGGCCCTTAAAAAGTATTCAGGTAAAACAATCTGAGAAGGAATAATCACTCTTTGACTGAACTGGGAAACGTGTGCAAGTCAAAGTACTGAAGGAATGGCTTTGTCTGAAGGGCTCAAACGCCGAAAAGGTTGGAAGCCACAGTCTCAGGGATAATCTATACTTTTCTTCTTAACATCAAACCTCACGTTCAGACCCAAACCATCATGAACGTCTCTGCTAACAGGTGTGTGTGTGTGTGAATCACAGCCTGATGGATCTTCTTCCTCCATTGTTGTCCAGAAACTATTAAAACACATCAGCGAGCCGCTCTGTTGCACTGGGTGACATGTTCCTCCATCACCACGAACACACACACTGTAGTTTATTCTGATTCAGTCCCACACACACCGTCCTGCTGCCCCAAACATTCACTACAGCACCACGTGTGGATTCATCCGCCGCTGGAAATAGTCCCCAACAGATGCTCTGTTTCCTAGCCTTTTTAAACAGGAAACTATATAATCTGTGAGGTGTTTTTAAAGATTTACGTCTTCAGCAGGAACCAAAGTATTGAGAGATGAACACGTTGTTGGTTTGGATCTGCACATGATATTTGTTGACGGTAAGAAAAATATAGAACAGCCTTACCCTTTACCAGAAATGGGGCTAAAAATGTAAAGTTTGTCCTGAGGGTGGCGCTAGAGTAAATTAAACTCTAAAGGGTTCATCCTCTGAGGAGCAGGAAATCAATCGGGAAAGTTCACGATGATTTGACCAGTTAGTGTTGAAGATTATGACATAAACATACACAGAAATAGTGACAGTGAGAAGTAGGTGTTTCTCTTTGTGACTGTAGTGATCTGCATCATCTTCCTCTTCTTCGTCTTCTTCACTTTGATGAATTATTCCTGTGTGGTGTTGAGAAACAGTCACTTTGTGTGTCTCTGGACAGACGCAGGTAACTTTAAACCTCCCCGTAAGACTCGATGTTGATCCTCAGAACAGTTTTTTCCCCACGTGTTTATATTGAGCCTGAATCATACGAATGTCTGAAATTTAAACGAACCACCCGTCTGTTCTCTCTAATAGATGAAACAGATGAAAAGCTCCTTTTATCCGGCGTCAGTCCTTTCAAAGAGCAGATTTGTTATTCTGACTGTATTTCAATAAATTACTGACTCTCATGAATAGTGTTGCGTAACAGTAAACCTTTTTTTTATCCTCAGTCGTAAATCGAGTTGATTTCTCCCAAGTTTTGAGTCATTTTTATCCTTTTTAAAGGTGTTCTGTGTATTACTACTATCAATCACTTACAAGCTAACAGCACTGAAAGCAGCTCATTACCATGGCAAAAACACACTTTTTTTCTGCTTCAGTTTCTTTTATTTTCATCAGCTTTTCACATTAAAACCAGACTAAAGCTGCATCCTGCGTTCATTACTCCCTATTATATAAGACACTCGGTGTTTACTGTCGAGTAAGGTTTTGTTAATTTATTAATCTTCCTCATTTTGCATCATCGCTGACAGATGCTGTGTCGCAAAACTGTAATTTTCTAGCAGTTTTGTACGTGTTACGGATGCTTCAGTCTTTGTTGGAATTTCTGAGGGCACCAAATAGAGCTTACAGTTTACACTTCAGAGTTAAATACGCAAATAAAATGGTGGAAAGTAAATGTATCGAACTATGTAGTAAATAGGTGGTGGTTTCGGACACAGACTAAGAGTCTACAGCCATGCTAGCGACTCCGCAAGGTTTTACTTAGGCTCAGTGGTGCTTTGAGCTAAATGCTAACAGACTCACAATGACTAACATGCTGATCGTAGAAAAGGTTTCAGTCGTAGTCGTCTGGACGCTGTTTTCAGAATCAAGACGTTTCGGCTCCCATCAGAAAGTCATTCTCAATTGTGAAAATGGTCTGAGAACTCAGAAATTTAAGCTACTCTGTGTTGCTTAAACCCCGCCCTCAGGGAGGAGTCTACCTGAGTATCTGTTGATTAGCTAGTTTCACCTGAAACTGACCTAATAGTTTCCATGATGGCCCAGTAATCAGTAATCAGGCCTGTTGTTTTCTGGCTGCACCTCCCTCATCACTGTTAAGTACCTGATTAGCATGTGATTGGCTTGACCACGGTGTTAATACACTGTGATAAACTTTAGGCAGATTGAATCTCAGACCACCATTTCTGTTCAAAGAGGGGTTTTCTTTTTTCACAAAAATGGCTTCAACATGCTGATGTTCATGCTCACGTCTTATGGGAGCGATGGGAAAGATTCACGTCACAGAGTAACTCCAGACTGTTGTATGACTACAGAGATGGTCGTGTAAGGGTTAAAAATCCTGTGAATTGACAACGTCGCACTATATTCCTTCAGTTTCGGTGTAACTACGTTGAACAACAGACTTCGCGTCAGTGTTTGTTTTGTCTGAAGTGCTTCTGTATTATGTGCCAAGTCAGAAACGAGTAATTATGATAACTTAAGTGTCACATGAATGCAGCATCATCGGGGATTATGTTGATCATGTTCCCCATCTTAGTTTAGCGTGTTAGCATGCTAACATTAGCTAGTTAGCAGTAAACACAGAGTGCAGCTGAGGCTGATGGGAACGCCATCAGCTCTGCAGGTATTCGGTCAGAAACCAAAGTGTCGGACACGTTAACATGTCGACCTGATGGTGGCGCTAGATGGAAAGTCAGAGGATCAGCAGAGTTATTACAGTTCATCCTGAGGGGAGCATGAACGATGAAGCACGTTTCATCACAGTCCAGCAGCTGCTGATGTTTCAGTCTGGACAAACGTTTGAGTTTTGTTCAGGCCCAAAATATTAAGATTTTATATTTTTATTGGGTTTTGGGTGCAACATATTGTTATATATATTGTATTATATTCTTTTTCCATTTCTATTATTATACAAGCATTGTGTACTGATGAATTATTAGATGGTCTTTATTGCCGCAGGAGGAGATTTGATTTCACAGTACATAGTCCACACAGAAACATACAGATATACACAATACATGAAATGAATATTATTATTATATTGTGTGTATATCAGACATTTAGCATATAGTTGAAGTATCACGACACGCTGCTTTATATATTATGTTTTTGTGTATATTATATTTATTATTTATATTATGTATATTATATTCACCTGTTTCCACTTCAGTAAGGAGTCACTGCTTCTGTGCACATTCTTCGGTTTTATAGATAATGAATGTAGCTTTTATAGCTTTAGCTTGTGTCTTGTGCTGCAGGTGATCAATCCTATTTCAATTTAAAAGACATAAAAAATCAAAAAGAAACTTATAAGAAGGAAGACATGTTATTGCTACTTGTTACTTAAACTTATTTTGCTGACTTATGACAATTATGATGATTTTTTTACTACATTTTCCTTCGTGGAAACTGTCAAACACTAATGTTGCCGTTACTTATTGATCAGTGCCATACCCGGTGGCCTGTGTGACCCGTGGAGTGGACCTGATGGAGGACGGCGTAGTGGTTTTGTGTCCTCCAGACTGCAGCCAGTGGAGGGTGTTTGGGACGGGGATCTACGCCTCCGTGTCCTCCGTCTGTGCAGCTGCTGTCCACAGGTAGGACTTTAAATTTTACACCTGCTTTGTGTCTTTGTACCTTTCTTTCCGGACTGACTGCCCCCTAAACGTCACAAGAAAGCAGATCTCCACGCTGATTGGTTGAAATCAGGTTTGTCAGATGGAAGCTGTGGAGGTTCGTAGCGGGTTTGGTTGGAGTCGGGAGTTTTTCTGGTGTAGATTTACAGACACGTGGATCAAACGCTCTGCTACCGACGGCAGCTGCAGAT
This sequence comes from Siniperca chuatsi, assembly GCF_020085105.1. Classification (NCBI taxonomy): domain Eukaryota; kingdom Metazoa; phylum Chordata; class Actinopteri; order Centrarchiformes; family Sinipercidae; genus Siniperca; species Siniperca chuatsi. Next base: position 28,295,937 of record NC_058056.1, read on the forward strand.
GTGACATAATAATGAGCAGCGTGAGTCCTGCTGTCTGCTGAACCTCAACAAAACACCAACACCATGAAGGAATGTGCAGGGACGAAGGATTAAGCTCTCAACCCTGAATGACCCCCTCCTTCCTCTGCGGAGGGCCGCGGGGGCCCCGAGAGGGAAAACTCTGAACGACACCGACTCTGCTCCCTCAGGATCCTGCCTTCAGCCCTTCACTCCCTCCTATCTCATCTTCCTGTCCTCCCTCCGTCTGACTCTCACTCTTTAACCGTATCGAACAACGCTTCCTGTTGTAAGCCGGTTTTAACGCAGGTCAGCGTGGAGACACCAAGACCCGAGACCACTTACTTCGATTTAAACCCGACTCTGATCAGATTTAGATCAAACAAACTGAGCAAAACTTCAATCATTCATTTCATGAAGAGCTGAGGGATTTGTGGATTTTTTAAAAATACTCTTTACTTATAACTGTTAAGTCTGAAGATTATTCAGTTAATTACAACTTATTTTGATAAGTTTCTCCATGTGTCATGTTGCCCAAAGTACAAACATGTTATTAGTGGTAGTTTTTGTATGTTAATAGTAACATGACACTCGCCAAGGTCATGTCTGTTTGAATCGTTGGATAAAAAGTAGGCGTGAGCGGTGATTCAGAGCGCTGGACTCGGGCTACGGTGCTTTTAGCTGTCGGTGAATAAAATGTTATCGTAGCCGATAAATGATTATGAACAAAACTACGAAAAAAAAGACCCACGTTGTGAACTGCACGTTTTTGTTGTCATCGGCTGACGACAGTTTAAAGTTTCCTGTTTTGAACTGTGTCTCGGCTCTGCAGGGGGGTGCTGGGTCCGTCCGGCGGCCCCGTCAGGGTTCACAAGCTGCAGGGACGACACAACTACATGAGCTCCCACGCCAACGGCATCCAATCAGAGGCCCTGTCCCACTGGTCCACCTCCTTCAGCCTCACCAGTAGGTGGAGCCATTTTGCTCATTGATCGATTGCTTTGTTGATTGATTGATTGATTGTCCTGTGCCGTTAAATAAGTTGGTTTTTGGTTTTGGACGAAACGATGAATCGATTTAATAAAAAAACGTCGAGATTAATCGACAACCAAAACAAATCATGAATGAAAGTAATCAGTTGCAACCCCAGAACGATCTCAGCTACACGTATTGCTGTGAAGGACACTACAAATTGTTTCTTTCACAAAACAATCTCAACTCAAGGTCCACTTACTAGCTTGTTCTGGAGCTTTCAACAGTATCCCACAGTCTTCATCAGCAGATAGCGTTTGCTTAGTTTTCATACAACAGTAGATGTTTACACCTTTTGTTTTTCTGAACACTTTTATACTTTTAATTCTTTATTTAGCAGTTTGACCAACAAATCGCAACTCAAGGTCCACTTATTGACTTATTTTGTATCTTTCAACCAGTAGATGGAGTTTAGTCCTGAAGGTGATCATAAAAATGTAAAACATCATCAGGCTTGTGTTTACAGCATCTACATGCAGCTTTAAATGTTCATTTCCTCTCATTACTGTGTAATCTTTGCATTTCCACGCTTTGATTTTTCATTTGTAACTGTCTAGTGATTAAACTGCTTCGCTGAAATGAAGGAAATATACCAGCGACGACTGATGTTTGTCTATTAAACTCTAACATACAAAACTGGACTGAAAAGCAGGCAGCTAATGACCTGCGAGGACTCTGCGTCGAGCTCGTCTGCCTCCTCGTGGGCAGATAACATCAGTTATTACAGCTTTAAATCAATAATCATGATCACGTCTTGAAACGGCATCACATCCTCACTAATTACTGTGTGTGTGTGTGTGTGTGTGTGTGTGTGTGTGTGTGAGCAGAGCCTGTTAGCGTTCCACTGGAGTTGACCAGTGACACCAATACCACAGGTCTGCCTGCAGCCGCACAACCAGGTAACTGATACTCATTATATATATATATATATATATATATATATATATATATATATATATATATATATATATATATATATATATATATATATATATATATATATATATATATATATATATATATATATATATTAATATATATATATATATATATTAATATATATATATATATATATATATATATATATATATATATATATATATATATATATATATATATATATACTACTACTACTACTACTGATACGTTGCACTTCAAACTCAAATTGTGGGCTTTTCTTTACCTCATCAGCAGGTATTTATATTAGAAACAAGTAATTATTTCTGATTTCTCCTGTTTTTGTATTTGATCATATTTCGGTAAGAGTCCTCCCTGTTTTCTGATCTGCTCCTGTTTTAATTTGCTGTTGATACAAACTCTTGTATCTATCTGTTTGTCCTGAGAAATTCAGAATAATGTTTATTTGCAAAGAACTAATTCCATCAGTACAACGGCGGCCGTACAGATTAACTCCAGTCACTTCCATTTTGCCGTATTCGACCGTGGTGAGGTTACCATTAATGAAACTCAACACTTCCTGCAAAGATGTTTCACATTAAAGGGCATAACCCCTCCCTTTCTGGTAGGTGTTTACTTTGAAATATCTGCAGGAAGTGTAGAGTTTTATTGACGGTAGCTTACAGTGATTTAAAAAATGTAGAAGCAACTGAACATAATTAGTGGAAATTTACATTATACTCAACCATGGGAGATGTCACAGTACAGGTAATTCCACCTCCCCTCGATGTTTAACCCGGCCTTTATTTGAGACTCTGCCGTTATTTGAACAGCAGCTTTATTTTCAGAATTTGCAGCAATGACACGGAGGTAAATAAACAGCCTTTTCCTGCTGCTGTTGGGTCTTTTTCTTCTCCTGAAGCTTCCAAACACAACAGGAGTGTGATGTTTCCACCAGACAGACTGTGTTACCCCAGCTGACCTCTGTGTGTGTGTGTGTGTTGCAGCAAAGAAACCTCTGAAGAAGCCATCAGTGAAGAAAGCTCTGACAGGCGGAAATAAAGGTGCTCTGTGTGTTTGCTCTTGTTGATATTTGTATTGAAATGAAATCAGGACTAAAAGATTTAACAGACAAACTAAGATTTCCAAATGTGTAACGTTTCCGTATCGCTCGGGTTTCGTTTCCCGACACTCTTGAATCAGGATTCATCATTAATTCTGTAATAACACGGAGCCAGAAAGTCTAAATTGGATCAACAAAGTGAAGCTGAGGGATACCTGCTCCTCTATGGAGACAACTAGTGCATCGTGTGTTCATTTGTGTGTGTGTGTGCAGACTGTCAGATGGACATCGCCATGGTGATCGACAGTAGTAACAACATCGGGCGGCGGCGGTTCAACCTGCAGAAGAACTTTATCATCAAACTGGCGGCCATGTTGAGAGTCGGATCAACAGGACCGCATATAGGGCTGATCCAGGCCAGGTCAGACTCCAACACACACACACACACATCCTTGTACTTCAGTGTTTGTGAGGACGTCTAAATGCTTAACCTTAACCCTTAAAACAGCCCTTTGAACTTGTGAGGACCGGCCAAAATGTCCTCACTATGTAGCAAGTACAAGTACACACACACAGGGCTTCTGGGCAATACAGAGAAATTTCTGGAAAAAGAAAGTAAATCAACCAAACACTTCTAAAAGTCTGAACGTCTGGTATTAAGTTTGTGTATTCAAATTTAGTAAATTGTAAAAAAATACTAAGGAACAATTTCTAGTAGAAATATATTTTCCTTTCCAGATTCAGTCGAGAAATAAAATACAACATGAATTTTAAACAAAAAGACCAAACAGACAGTTACTTGTCGACATTCCTGTAAGTATTTGAATTTCCTTTACATCGTTGTTTCTGGAAATCCTCAAAAAGTGAGGACATTTGTTTCATCTTTACTTCTTCGAAGGGCTGTTTAAGGGTTAAAGGTGTGTTCGGAGAACTGACCGTCAGTGGTGGAATATAAAGTACACTTACTCAAGTACAAATATGAGGTACTTATACTTTACTTGAGTATTTCCATTTTATACTTTTACTCCACCACATCTCAGAGGGAAATATTGGACTTTCTGCTCCGCTACGTCTGTCTGACGGCTTTAGTTTCTTTACAGATCGCAGTGTTTCATCCCCTTCCTGTCCAGTGAAAACCTCGTATCTCCAGGTGTTTGTGATGAGCTGAAGGATGAAGAGTTTCCTTCACGTGCTGAGGAAACTCTCCTCCTCCTGAAGCTGAATAAACTCTTTAACCCCCCCTCGGATCAGCTGGGAAACGCATCGTCACAGAGCTGAAAACAGGCTGTTTCTCTGAGCTCAGGAAGACTTTTCAGAGATACGAGGTTCTCACAGGACGGCGACGCTGCAGACACGTGATGATCTTATAGACCATGATGCATTGCTGCAGGTTAAACTACCCAGCAGTATATAAAGCAGTTAAAATGAGCTCAACCTGAAACATCTGCAGCAGTAAAATGCAACACACACATGAACGCAGCAGGAATATGAATCCAGAAACATCAGATATAATAAAACACTGACAGGAAGCGTTTTACTGAATACTTCCTCCACCTCTGCACTGTTTGTGCCCACTCTTGTAAACTGATTGTATCTACTATCGGGTGTGTGTGTGTGTGTGTGTGCAGTGACTCTCCCAGGACGGAGTTCTTACTGACGAACTACACTCAGCCTAAAGAGCTGCTGTTTGCCATCAAGGAGCTGGCCTACCTGGGAGGAGACACCAACACAGGTAACACACACATTTGCATGTTTGTACTTTATACTGTGACACTAATTCACACAAAGCCTTGCTGACCCCCTTTGAATGTCCTCACATAGGCAAACAAGAGCACACACACACATAATGATTGATTATTAGTCTGTTTTATTAAAAGCTGATGTTCTGCCCACTTCCTGGTTAGCTTATTTTTTAAAAATTACACATAAAAGAACATTTATAAGTGTGGAACAGGTACAGAACACACAAGTATGATGAGACATTAATTGAATGATGTAGAAACTTAATTTATGAAATATATAAAAAAAAAAAGGGGGAAACTGAAATAAAGACAAGCGTCCACATCCATTAGAAAAGAACACCTAATTATTTGTTAACACTCAAACTACAGCTCCCATGAGGCTTTGCCAGCACCTCTGTGGCTGAAACGATGTTAAAACGTCTTGTTGTTGGCCTCGAGCAGGTAAAGCCATCATGCACACGGCAGAGACCTTCTACACCCAGGAGAACGGGGGGAGGCGGGGTCACCCCCGGGTGATGATGGTGCTGATCGATGGCTGGCCGTCTGACGACCTGGAGCAGGCGGCCACGTTCGCCAGAGAGTCTGGCATCAACGTGTTCCTGGTGTCTGTGGCCAAACCGGCGCCCGAGGAGCTCAACATGGTGCGAGACAAGGAATTCATGAAGAAGGTGCGCACTTTATTCACATTTTCAGTAATTTAAAAATGAACCTCATCTAAAAGGTTTTGGAGATATAACCTGTTTCCATGACAACCTCTTCTTCCTGCAGGCGGTGTGTAAAGATAACGGTTTCTTCAGTTATTTGATCCCCAGCTGGTTCAGCACCAACAAACACGTCAAACCTCTCAGTCAGAGACTCTGCTCGCTGGACGGCCTGCTCTGCAGTAAGACACATCTGCACCCGTCTAACCACCACAGCACAGCACATCCTGTCACTTTATTAGCACACAGACAGCAAAAATTAAAAAAAGGAACAGTTCGACGAGATCAAAACCGCTCTCGTGTGTCTGTTTAACATGAAGCTGCAGCCAGCAGACCGTTAGCTCGGCACTGAGACTGGAAACAGGGGCGCAAAGGTACCAAAATCTAAAGCTCACTATTTAACACGTTATATCTTGTTTGTTTAATCTGCACACAAACTGTAGTGTAAAAGTTGAGGCGTTACAGAGTCTTGTTGTCGCCATGAGGCAACGCTGTCTGTAGCTTCATAACTACCATACAGGCATGAGTGTGGTTTCAATCTGAACATCTAACTCTCAGCAAACTATTCCTTTAAATGTAACTGTAAGCAGTTTACACAGTCAAGATGCACTCATAGAAACAGAAGACTCGTTTGTTATTTCTGCTAAATGAAAGCACAGATTAATAATTGAATACTCTAACACGTGTACGCTGCACATAATGGAGTGGTAATGTGAGGAGAAAGTACAGGACAGGAGATGTATTTTGAGAGTGCTGTACTGATGATTTATTAGCCCGTGCCTTCACTTTGCCAGTTTAACATTCAAGTGTTGCATTTCTTTAAAAGAATTATAATTCCACCCTTTTATTCTGAAGGCCAGATGCAGTCTGGAAGCTTTACTTTAGAATTTAAGTTTTGCGATCAGTTTACAATTACACAAGAATTACAACCGTGTATCTTTCAAAAAGCACTTTAGTCGAAAACAGTATAAAGTCATAACTACATATAAAGTGACGAGTTCGACCGTCTTATGGCCTGAGGGATGAAGCTGTCCCTGAGCCGGGTGGTGCATCACCTGATGCTGGGGTAATGATCCCGTTGGCCTTCTTCCTGCTCCGCTGGGTGTAGCGGTCCTCCGTGGATGGCAGCTCCGTCCTGGTGATGGGCGGTGCAGCCAGTCAGGACACGCTCAATGGTGCACCTGTAGGAGTTGCAGGAATCTGTTGTAAAAATGTGTTTAGATTGTGGCCTTTTTGTTTTTTCTTGTGATCAAGGGGACAAACTGGACCTTAAACATGTTATTTTGCCAGGTTTAGACACAGTGAGAAATGTTATAGTTCATGTACGTGTTTAATTCATGGTGGTGAAAAGGTGGATTTGTAAAATAAATGTGTGTTTTTAAGGTAAAACCTGTTACAACTCGGTGAACATCGGGTTCCTCATCGACGGCTCATCCAGCGTCGGAGATGGAAACTTCCAGCTGGTCCTGGACTTCCTGGCAGGCATCGCGAGAGGCTTTGACATCTCAGACGTGGGCTCACACATCGGTCAGCTTCGCAAGATGAAAGTTATTTGATCAATAGATATTGATTCATTAACGAGCTGATTGGCTGACTGTGTGTTGGATGTCCAGGTGCGGTGCAGTTCACCTACGACCAGCGGCTCGAGTTCGGCCTGTTTGACCACTCCACCAAAGAGGAAGCCATCAACGCTCTGAAGAGGATCCCGTACATGAGCGGAGGAACGGCCACTGGAGGAGCCATCAGCTACACCACCCAGAACCTGTTCAGGTAACATCTGAGTGCTGTATTCTACTTCTATTACAAAACACCCAAACAGGTGGTAATAATTAAAGGATAAGGCTGGTAATATTCTGTATTTTTCTTAACCTAAACTCTGTCCTGCTGCAGTAAACACTCACTAGAGCACCAAATATGCATTAATCCGCCGCTGAAAATAGTCCCCAACAAATGCACTATTTCCTCCTGTTTGTTTGATAAAAACTACAGCGAGCAGCTGTTTGAGGAAATTAGAGGTTTTTAAAAGATTTACGTCTTCATTAGGGACCCAATGGGCTTGGAGCTGAGAGCCACAGACAGGAAGTCAGAATGTTTTAAAAGACGGATTAACATGTTGTTGGTTTGGCTCTGCACGTGAGATTTGTTAACAATAAGAAAATATAGAATAATACCAGACATATTCTTTAAAACCGTGGTTTGCTACCTTTTTGGCTTGTGAACCCAGCAATGTCACATTTTCATTGTCTACATTTTGTGACGAGTTACCCAATGAATTATTTTTAGAGGCCTTAGGATGTAAAATGACTTAATCATTTACAAGAAAAATGCAAAAAAATAATATATATTTTGTCATCTCACAGCCCCTGAAATTCGATAACGAAATGATAACGTGTCTGCCCAGAATAATAAGTTTAAATCTAATATTTCCACAGACTGTTGCGTTTTCCAGTGAGCTGTGAGATGACGAAAATAACTCGCTGCTAGAAGATGTGACCCAATCGGCAATGTTTGAATTGCTGAGGTTTCTCTTAGCAGGATAATACCTAAGTTAACTGAAGCTGTTGTTTTTCCTCCACCAGGCGGACAGGACCAGGCCGCAACTTCCTCATCGTGGTGACAGATGGCCAATCATATGACGACGTCAGAGGCCCGGCGCTAGCTGCACAGAAACAAGGTGCGTTTAAAAATAAAAGGAAAAAGAGCAGTTCAGTTCGTTCAGTTGTTGCTGAAATCTGCATCACCCATTTCTCCCAATCACTAGGCATCACCATGTACTCAGTGGGCGTGGCCTGGGCACCCATGGATGACCTCAAAGCAATGTCATCGGAGCCGAAGGGCAGTCACACCTTCTTCACCAGAGAGTTCACCGGCCTCGCCGAGTTAGCTCCTGCGCTGGTCCGAGGCATCTGCCGAGACTTCACAGAGAACAACTAAGAACACACGTGTCGGTACTTCTATACTTGCGAAGACTTTACAAAATGTCCTCATTTTGAAGGTAGAGAAACAGGTCCCCACAAAGATAGAAGCACACAAGTTCACACACACACTGTATATATACTGTAAACATATACCTACTAATACTGATAAATACACATGTATATAAAGACACAACATAAAAAGTCACGCATATATACCAAATTATTTTTTTTCTATTTAATGAAGGAGAAGTTGGGAAATCACCAATCATCATCAATAGAAACCAAAATCATTCACTAAACAATCCACTGTCAGTGTGTTTGATTCTGTAATCGGATTTATTACAGCCTATATAAAGTACAACACAAAGTATATATTTGTATTGTGAACAACTTGTAAAAACATTGCTAATGTCATATTAGCCAGATGAATTGATATTATTAATTTCAACCCAGCTAACTTTAAAAAGGAACCATAAACAGCACTCCTGCAATTGGCAGAGGCGCTAGCTTTGTACTGCAGGGTTCATTCAAAGCTAAGTAAGCTAATTTATATAACATAGATGCTAACTAGACAGTGTAGTCCCTCATTCGTCCAGCAGTGGTCCATCGTAGAAAAGGTTTCAGTCGTAGTCGTCTGGTCGCTGTTTTCAGAATCAAGACGTTTCGGCTCCCATCCGGAAGTCATTCTCAATTGTGAAAAAATGGTCTGACGGTTGACAATGCGCTAACTCGGGATTGCAGAGCGCCGTGCATTTGCATCTGAAAGCTACAAACCGCACGTTTGAAGACAGCGAGGTGGAGATTCTAAGTAGAGAGAAGAGTTGGGTTGAAAGAGGAGTCAAAGAAGCCATTTTTGTGAAAAAAGAAAACCCCTCTTTGAACAGAAATGGTGGTCTGAGATTCAACTTGCCAACGGTTTACCACAGTGTATTAACACCATGGTCAAGCCAGTCACATGCTAATCAGGTACTTAACAGTGATGAGGGAGGTGCAGCCAGAAAACAATAGGCCTGATTACTGGGCCATCATGGAAACAAAAGAAGGTCAGTTTCAGGTGAAACTAGGCAGGTAAACAGCAGATACTCAGGTAGACTCCTTCCTGAGGGCAGGGCTTATGTAACACAGAGTAGCTTAAATTTCTGAGTTCTCAGACCATTTTCACAATTGAGAATGACTTCCGGATGGGAGCCGAAACGTCTTGATTCTGAAAACAGCGTCCAGACGACTACGACTGAAACCTTTTCTACGATAGATGCTAACTATGAAATAAACCCCTGCTGGATCCGATAATAAACTGCAGATTAAAGAGAATAAAATTTGGATACTGGATCGTTGTAATTAAGATCAAACTAGCTCGATTATAAAGACACGAATCTTGTCATTATGAGATTCTCATTTTGTATCTTATTAGATAAAGGTCTCGTAATTTCAAGATACTAAGTCATAAGTAAGACAACTCTTTAAGTTCATTTTAATTATTTTTCTGTGGGAATGCAACATTCTCCGGTACTTATTCTAAAGTAATCTGTCTGAGTTACAGAATTTACCCATCATCTCTGAATCCAAGACTGTAATTTATTCTTATGATCCAGTTGAATTTCATACATTTTAGCGTCTAGAAGAGAAACGTTTTGTTGACATCAGCACACTTTGCGAGCGATTTAGTGAACGATTTCAGACGCGCGGTGATCCGGATGGAGTTCATATGTCCGTTCACACAGGACGTTAAACCTCTCATGACTTATGTTTATCTTAAAAATGTTTAATGTGTCTGTTAATCAAGGATGGAGGTTTTACCCACAGAGTCATCTCCTCATGAGACACTTTGGGAAAATTCGTGTTTGCATCTCAAGCAGTCAGATGAGAGTTTTTGGAAGTTGGGAAAACTTTTCTGAGATAAAATATTCTAAACTCAAGGTGATTTAAGCAGAGCACTTCAGTCATATGATAACAGGCGGTCAAAAGCTTTGGAGAAAGCTAGTAAGTAAACCTTGAGTTTAGAGTATTATATAACAGAAAGCTTAAACTAAAATACAGGGACAATTGTGAAGTCATCTGTTTCAATTTCTGATTTTTATCATAAAACACACGATCAAATGACTTGTTAAAAGAAATATATTTCACTCTTTGTAAGTTTTAAGCTCCATCCTTGTTTATGTTGTAATTATACTGATGTACATTTGCCAAACCTGTAGATTTCTTAAACTGGAATCTGTATTGTTTTTACGAGGACAGAGCTACAGCACGGCGTCAGCAGAAAACCTGACTTTAAAATATTAACTTTAACCATAAGAATGTGTTCATTTTACAAAACAGATGCAGGAACATAGATTCACAGGGACACAAAGCCCTGATGTGTAACTGTGTTGTCAATGCAGAGCTGGAATGCATTTTAATAATTAATAAAAAATGTGCCAAATCTCTCTGTGACAAGGTAAACATCTTTTACGTCAAAATGGATCTTCAGATATTTTGAATTCCTACGGAGTTCAGCACGTGATGTGAAGAAGAAAAAAAAGCTAACTTATGCTCTTCAAATTGATAAAAAGATTAGGGATGTAGATATCACAATATTCATTTTGGACATGGATATACTAAAGATTTTGCCAATTAAACAAAGTTAAACTGCATTAACCAGCCGGCTCATTTAGCTTAGATAGTTCATGGTTCGAATCTGCCACTAACTTTGATGTGTAACAGTAGGAACGGCGTCTCTGAGTAAATAAATCTGATTGGCAGTTTCATACATAATATGTCAAGCGAGCTTGTTTTTCGTGTGCCTGGCGATTTGTATGAGACAGAAGGAAACCCTCCTGTCTGTTATGTTATGAAGCGCACTGAAACTGCTGTTTGCTCTCTAGTCAACGTTTAGCATTGTTTAGTTGGCAATCATCCATCCCGAATTCACCTTAAGACCCTTAAGAGATTTAGAAAACATCTCCAATATGCGAGCTCACTGCGTGAGTGCCTTTGTACATCAACGGGAAACAAAACTGTAGAATTTATGAATGAAGTTTGGTGCGAGTAAGCAGAAAAAAAAACCCCTGCTCTTACCGTTTACAATCGCCGGTGATTAATGTCCTCTCACTCTGCATCAGCGTCAGGTCGGTGTGTCGTGCAGACCCTCCTGGAGTTCAGGTGTAACTCAGCAAGTGACATCTGGTAAAATGTAAAGCCTGCACAAGTAGCCTAACGTCATTCATTTTAGATGTTTCAACAATCAGACAGTGGACATGTACACGATGTGTTGTTGAAGTTATCTGGTTAATTCATATTGTTTGGAAATGCATTTGACAATAAATTAAATAATCATGTTTGTGTGTGAATTTGAACAAGTGCAGGCAGGCTGTGGCGTCCATGGTCACCTGTTAGGTTAGGTCAAGGGTAGCGGTCATCAGTTTGAATTTAAGCTGATGATGCTCTTTAGTATCAGTATCAGGAGGTGAATCAGTTTCCCGGCTGCACCGCCACACCGGATCCCTAATGTCAATGAGCTGCTTGGACTGAATGCAGTTTTATGTGGATGTACTTCAGATTCTGCCCGTTAAACACATGTTGGGGTGCCTTGGTAGCCTAATGGTGACAGCACATACCACACGACTGCAGCGTCCACGCTTCGGTTCCTGGCTGGGGGCCTTTGTTGCGTGTCCTCCCGTCTCTCCACACCGCGACTGTCAGACAAAGGCAAAATGTCAACCGTCGTTTAACCTTCTGTTCATTTGAGAGCACAACGTATTGATTCATACACGTGACTTTGATTTGTTTCCCCTCCACGACACATGCCAGATTACACAGGTTTTAGTCTGTGAAAGTGTTTTTTTTTTTTTTTTAATTTTATTTTAGAAAATAACTTAGATTACCATCTTTAAAAGTTTCGAGTCTCTGCCAGGTTATTTCTTATAAAAAATAAACTGCAACCTAATGGCTGCCTGGAAGGAAGGGAATCTGAAAAGTGATGGTGAGAATGCTGCACTTGTAGTTAAAAAGCTGAAACTACCTGTGTGCTTCTTTGATGTCGGGAAAGTCCTGTTGTGTCTTGCAGGAGTCGTCCGGGTGACTTTAAGATATAAAAAAACATTATTAAAAATCAGATTTTTGTGTCTTTGTGTAAATGAAACCTTCTATGCGATTTGGATGTTAAATGATGATTCGTTCCTTTTTTTCTGTATTTATTACCTCGTCTCTCAATAAAGAACAGTTATTTTTACAGCTTGTCCACTGACTTGTGTTCATGTAAACAAAAAGACACGTGGCGCCACCTGGTGTCCAAACTGCAGATAACAGGAAACAGTACTGAGAGAAGGAACGGATACAAGCAGAAGAAGCTCATTTAATTATACACACGAATGCCAGCATGGATGCATGTTGGCAAACGCCTTGCATCATTTTCTGTTACTACACAATGTGTACAGTTACAGCGATCTCTTCCATAGCTGCTGAAACACTGCAAAGATTGGTACACAGCCTAAACTGTGTAGTTTGAGTATAAAATATGGACCTGGGACAGACCGAATGTCCTTTTAAACCCATGCTACACGCCTGCACCTGGACACTGTGGTCGGCTCGGCCAGTCAGAGCAGTATAACCTGACATCAGAGACAATGCAGCGCTCACCTGCAGTCAGGGCCATAACTAACGCTGAGGTCAGTCCTCAGTATTTCTAGGAAATAAACAAAAGCGTCACCAGAATTGTCTTCCTGGCAGCGTAAAAGGCTTTTAATGTTAATGTGAAATAAAACGAATGCTTTTTCTTTTACAGGTTACAATAATTAATTACAGGGAAATACAGATCTGAGACTTTGGTCAGAGTTTAGCGACTTACTGTTAGTAATAGTGGCCTAATACTTGTACTAGTCTTTCTGTTCTGTTTAGTGTGAACTGCTGACTTATTCCATTGGTATCTTTAATATACATCAATTACATACACAGACTGCAACCTAACCAGTGGTGGAAGAAGTTACCAGTAAAAATACTCAGTTAATATAAAAACATATGCAGCAAAATTCAGTCAAATGTTAGTGTTATTGCATATTATCACTGATGCATTCACGTGTCAGAGACAGTTTAATGTTCCCGGTGGAGGTGAAACTCCCTCAGTAACGGCTAACTGAATCTACATGCAGTTAATAACCTTATCATGTTGTGTGTGAAATGTTAAATATATTTACTTTGCTGATTGTCTGATAAACGTGACATTTCCCTCTGAAAGTATAAAGCAGCACACCGGAAGTATTCAAATACAAGCGCCTAAAAACTTAATGAGCAAAATGTATTTAGTTACTATTTAATGTGTCATTTATTCACTTCGGCCCTTGTGGTTGTACAGTTTGTTAAAATATTTAAAAAAAATTAAAAATAAATAAAACAGCTGTCACGTGACCTCTGATCGCCCAACATGGCGGATCGGCTCTGACGCTGTTGCCATGGAGACGGAGCACCAACAGCCCGCCGGGCGCACACACACACAGCTTTTCGCTCACCAGGTAAGAAAACTTCGCACCTGTCGCCCGGGGACGTTAATGTACCTGCCGGGCTCGTTAATCAGGACCAAAGTTTAACAAGCTTTTAACAAAACGTTTGCTTTACGTTAGAAACGTTTAGCGGATTCCAGTAATGGCGACGAGGCTCCGCGGGTCCGAACCGGAGCGCAGCGGCAGGCCCGGCGCCACACAGCATTTCCAGTTTATGCTACTTTATACGGCAGCTTTAGATACTTTGCAGATTCATTTCTTCATTATTTACACAGAATACAACCAACTAATAAAACCTGATGTATTATGTATATGATACCAGCAGCGTGTAGAGTAGTTAAAATGAGCTTCACCAAGTGATGAGCGCATGAATGCGTCGATAATTACGCTGCATTATTCTGCACAATCCGTACCTTTACTTTTTATACAATATTTCGATGCTAAGACTCCGTGTGGCAGCGGTGCAGGTCCTCTCCTGGTACAGGACGGTGCAGAGAGCGACCCTTGAAGCTGCAGCCGCACCAGACTCCCTTCGCATTTTCGCCTCTTTAACGTGCTGCAACCTTCCGGCTTTTATCAAACTCGCTTTTTGCAGGTCGTTAAAGACTCTCAAAGTCTTACATTCACTTATTAAATCGTCCTACAGTGAATCAATGAGGTCGTGATTTTAACGTTTTTATTTTATATTTAATCTGTTCACTGACACAGCTGACGTTAAAGTAGCTTCTTGAACTTGTGTTCGTCTCATCGTGTTTACTGTTTCTGTGGCAGCAGTCAGATATCTGTATTACTTCATACAGCAGACGCAGTGTTTACAGTGCTACTCTTCAATGCAGCACCTTTCCATTACAAGACGTCAGCATACTGTTGCCTACCAGACCGCAAACCGATTAGTTAAACATGAAACTGATAATCAATTATCAAACTAGTAAATTGTTTTTAAAGCACAAATGCTCAGACATGTTCTGTTGCAGCTGGGAAGTTTTTATAGTAAGCTGAATCTCTTTGTTCTGGACTGTCAGTTGGAGACTATTTTCTGACATTTTATTGACAAAATAATGAATTAAAACAAAAGATTATTAATTGGCAATGAAGATAATGATTAGCTGCAGCCCCGTACTAGGTACTATCGCTGTATTTATTAGAATTAGAGTATTATTTTAGTTTACTATTAATATCTTCTTGTCTACTTCAGGTTTGTGTTTATCCATCAGTATATTTTCAGCAACAGAACCAGAGCCACATCTGATGTACTGAGCTTTCCACTCACCTGCTGGGGAAAGACAGACCTGATCCCTTCAGACAGACCTGCAGAGAACACAAACCCGGTCCAGGACTTGTACGGAGCCCTGCACACACAGAAAGTTTACATGTATCACAGTGTAACCTGCTGCTTATCCTGAAGGAAACTAGCGTCGATAATATAACAACAACAACAGAGGATGAATTAAACTGGCCGCTCAGCGTACTCACCGTGATCCCATTAAAACACACTTCATTTCATGGCTCCCATAGTTTTCTGATGATTTCCTAAAAAAGGAACAGTAATGTCTGAGGAAGGTTCCTGGAAAGGATGTTTGTAATTTGGTAGCAGTTATGAAAATAGAGACAATGCTCAATTAAGTAATCAATTCCAAGTATTTGCTAATGCAACCTTCATTTTTTTTTATTTTAAAAAGGCCTCGTCAGTGCACAGCAGGTCAGCTAAACACGCAGAACGAGGTCTGATTTGTATTTCTGTTGTAAATCACTGATTATTGTCACTATCGATTCATCTGTTGATTATTTTGTCAATAAAAATGCGAGGAAACAGAGAGAAATACCCATCACAAGCTCCCCGAGCCCAACGCCACGGCTTCAAATCGATTCATCATCAGCTCTTAATAGAGAATAAAGTTTCCAATAATCCAAACTTCCCCTGTAGGAATCATGTCTGGGTTTCCAACGCAACAGATACAGGCTGCTTCTTCCTGTGCGCGGTCTCCGAACACTGTTTCTCCATCTATTTCCAACAGATGTCCTGGGAAAAGATGGCGTTAAAAGATTCTGGTATTGCTGCTACAAAACTATTGTCTCAAATTATTAAATTATTGTCTGTCTTAAATTCGTTTTAACCTCGACAGATACCCCGAGGTAGGACTGACCTCTCAGATATTAAACAAAGCAGCAGCAGAGTGAGGAGGAGGAGGAGGGGGAGGGATCATGCCGAAGAAAGCAAAGAAAGGTGGAGGAGGTAAAGGCGGTGGAAAGACGGAGGAGGAGAGACTGCTGTACCTGCAGCAGAGAGCTCAGGCCGAGGAGGAGATGGCCAAGAAGAAAGAAGAGATCCTCGCTCTGTTTCTGAAGGTAACTCTTCTTCATTCAGTCACAGCAGCTACTCATCTTCTGGACGAAGTTACTAAAATCATTAAATAATAAAACTTTATTTATAGAGCACTTATCAAAACAAAGTACAAAGTGCTTCACAACAAGAGAAATAAAATATCACAGTGAATGACGAAATATAAAGAAATAAAACACATAAAACACACAAAAGCAATAAAATAAGCAGCCAGTTCAGGTAAAATCAGGATCTGCTTTCAGATAAAATTGTGTTTTGAGACGAGACTTAAAGAAGACTCTGACTCAGGTTCATAAGGGATTACAAGGTCTAAAATATAAAATTAGTGATGTTGAATTTTTCATATTTCCTAAAACCAAAAAGTACCCTTGAACATTTTAAATTACATTATTTCCTGTAATGAATTTGTACGGAAATATTTGAATCCTGATGTCTGTGTGGCGTGCAGACGTAATATAGCGTCTACAGAGCATTTTCTAATTGATGAACATCAGGATATATACAGTACAGATAGATTTTGATTGAACACGTTACTTAAAACATTTGAGCCAGAAATAATACGCTTTTTCTCAATTTTTGTTTATGCTGATTCTGCAGCTCAGACAGAAACACTGCAAATAGAGTAGAAAATTTGATAATTTGACATTTATTTTTGAGAGCAAGTCTTTATCCAAAAGCACGCACATCATCTTTGTGTAGCTTTCTTTATTTCAACCGACACTTCGACTGCTTTCACTCATTACATGCCAAATGGCGTTTCAGCTGCTCTCCTCTTCAACTGACAGCTTAAACGGAGATAAAAGCAATCGAACTGTTTACTTTGTTTCAAAAAAACCTCAAAGAATCATAATTTTAAAAGACATTTGGGAAGTTTCAAACATTTTCAGCACGAGTATTTAACTTTTCTTCATAAAATGTCGCCCTTTCAAATTAAAAGTAAAGTCCTATATACTCCAGTAAGCCAAAAAGAATTCACTATTTTATTTGTGTTAGCGAGCAGCTCTTTGTCCGTCGTCCACTGACGTTTCCTCTCTGAAATCAGGACAAGTTGCAGAAGGAACAGAAGAACACTGCAGTCAACTTGCTGAAGCTGAACGATAGCTGGCGGGCGATTCTCCGTCAGACTCGAGCCGCTGAGCTGCGTAAAGACATCACGGTGCTCAGTCAGACGTTTGAGAGACACCTGGACGGCCTGGACAGCGTCATCCAGGTGAGCCGACGCTGCAGAACGTCCAGCCTGCTCCTCGTCCCGTGTCTTCACACTGTGCGTCAACGTGTTGACTCTGCGTGTGGCTTCCTGTTTGTTTGTGTTGTAGAATCTGCAGCGAGACCTGCAGGAGGCGGAGCGTCAGTCGGCTCGGGTGCGCCGTCTTCACCTGCAGCATATGGAGAGTCTGTGGGCTCATCAGGACAAACGGCTCAAGTTCGTGCAGCAGCATTGGGAGGAATGCCTGCAGCACCTCAGCTCCAGGTTCAGCTCGGAGAGGTCAGTCCGAGGAGCCACAGCGCCCCCTACAGACCGCAGTGGTCATTCCAGCTGTGACATGACGACAAACGCACTGATGATTAGCTTTTCTTAAAAGGTGAACTCAGCTCATCAGTCTGTTTCCAGGTGTCGGGGAGTTCTGCTGCAAATGTGAAACATGCAGTACGACGCCTTTAGCGTCTCAGAGGGAGCTGCGTGAAGTCCGGTAACTGTCCTCAAGTGATGTCACTCGAGTCAGCGTCGGCCGGGGCCGAAGGCTACGAGTTTGAAACTGAAACAAATGCGTTGGTGTGGAGTTAGAAAGCTCTGTAGCTGCTCGTCTCTGCTGCGGGCTACAGGCTACATTAGCCGCTACTAGCATAACACACACACCATCTCGCACCCAACTGTCGGTGGTCACATTGCATTGTGGGTAATGTAGGTTTTGATGGGCGAGAAGAATGTGTGGAATAAAAAAAGACGACATCTCTGGTTCTGCTGCATCGATTTTGATCTGTGTTTTTTTAAACTGTCCATCGTGAGTCTCTGCATCCTTTAACTCCTCTTTTCTACTGCCGCTATCTTCAGTAAATTACAGATGTGAATACCGTTAAGAACTGCTCATAGAAATACATGCAGATGGGTTACAGGGTCGGGAACGATAGAGGTCTAGATAGTGTATAGAGGGTGGACACCAGGATTCAGCTTTGCTGATATTTCTTGTGTACAAGTGGAAAAAGTTCAGGCTGGAGGAAAAGTCAAGGTGTCACCAAAATCATTAGGGCTCATCCTTTGCTGCATTAACGTCTCTGCTGGGAACGGGGTCTGTTTTCCAGGAAGCAGCTGTTGGCACACACTCAGCGGCAGCGAGCCGATCTGGAAGACGCGACGTTCACCGTGGAGCAGCAACACGAAGTAATGATGACCGAAATCCACAGACTGTACGAAGAAAGCATTGCATTGTACGAGAGCGCTCACGAAGAGAGGGTATGTCACAGAACCAGTTCCCTCTCACCTTCAGTCAGATAAAAAGGTGTCCTGATCCGAGTCCCTGAGGTTTGTCTCGTGTCTTCCCTCTCTGAGGACAGAAGGTTGGTCTGGTCCTGGAGGACACGGAGAAGATGAAGGAGATGAGCCTTCAGAAACAGGAGGCTCTGGAGCTCTGCGGCAGAGAGACACAGGTGCTCAGCACCCTGCTCTCCACACACCGACGCTTCATCCAGATGACCGACGCAGACATGAAGAAGGTGAAGAGGCTGCAGGTCAGTGGAAGACAACGTTATTCTGTGGAGGCGATTCATCTTTTTTAAAGCAAAGACTGAATTCCTCATAAGAGCTCAGATGTATCGGATTCAAAAAAGCGTAAAAGTGTTTTCAGACTGAAGGCAGATTTTGGTCTCTGCTGTCTTTCCCAGGTGACGATAAACGTCTTACTTACTGAGTGACAAGCTAATGTTACTTTAAGGCAGGTGCATTTTTCAAAAGTCAGAGGACAGCCTTACCTTTGTCCACCATTTGTTCACCAGGTTTGTGTCACGATTATCTGTTTAGCACGGCTCGCTAGTTTCTTCCCTCTTGCATCAACATCTAGCAGCTAAAGAGCCGGATGTTTCCCTCAGCAGCTGCTGAACATGTGGGAGTAAGCAGCTGGTTGCTAGCATGTTAGCTAGAACTACGTTACAAGCTGACAGTACAGTGTGTTGGTGTTTATACTGTTTCAATCAAAGTTCCCAATCAAACTTGTTTTTAATTGATTCAAGTTTGTTTTTTTTATGTGTTGGATTTTTGTTTCCAACTGATGCATCATGAAGCAGTTTTAGAAAAGTTAGACAAAGACAGGTGAGTCTGTCCAGTTTCAGACGCTCAGAGACGTCAGCTGTAATGAAGGATTTCTGGAGAACAGAGACTGGTCCGGGGCCAGTTTAGCCTGGAATAACGTAGCGTCAGACTGTTAAATCCAAGCCTCCATCTTGTTTCTCAGGATATTGTCATCCAGCTGAGGGAAAAGATGAACTCCAGTGAGACACAAAACCAGTCGGTGCAACAAGATCTGACAGCCGCCAGAAACCAGGTGAACCAGAGGACCCGTAAGCTTCGGGACCAGCTGACTCAGGCTCACACAGCTGCGAGGAAACAGCTGACTGACCTCACCGTCCAGAGCAACAACGCCGCCAAGAAACTGCAGGCCGTCATCGCCAAGGTGAAACGTCCCACATCCTGTCTGTCCACCGTGTGATTGTGTCCCCCCCTCTCTGTTCTCATTCATCTTTTCACTCTGTGCTGATCCAGGGTGAGAGAGTTTTACGAGTCGCTGAAATGTGTCGCAAGCTGGAGAGCGAGCAGAAGGAAGTCTCATCAACATTATTCCCTGCAGAGGAACTCCGGCAGGAGAGAACTGGACCGGAGGAGGAACCAACAAAGGTGGGTTGTGATTCCGAGTTCCAGGTCTTCCTTTTGTCCTCGACCGTCCCCCTGACTGACTGGAAAAGATTTGTTGGGTCACTACCACATGCAGGAGCACTTTCTTCAGTATGTAGCGAGTCTGGACTGGTACAAACTGGTTCCAGGAAATAGCCACAGCCTCGCACTGTGAGTTTAGACGAGCTGCTCAGCAGCAGACAGACGCAGTCACAGAGCAGCTGCTGAACACAGTGCAGCGTTTAGCCGGAGACCAAACACAGAGCTGACAGAGGGAAGACTGGACTGACGTCCATCAGGAGACACGAACTCGCCTCAGCACTACGGAAACATGACGCCTGACGAGTTTAGTTGCTAGTGACGGCGGTTCCAGTACCTCCTGCAGTCAACACCTCCTGCACACGCTGAATTTCTACCCGTATGCCAAAGAATAACGAGGAGACGGAGTGGCAGCTTCAGGACCAGGACCAGAGCTCAGACTCTGTACCTGTTGGTTTTGATATTATTCCTGACTATTTGGAGTTTGGTTGATAGTTCGACTTCTTTTACTGCCTGTTAGTCTTAATAATGATTTTGCATTTTGATTTATCGTCTCCAGCTCTTTTCTTATTCCTGCTGCTGTCACGATACAAAGCACATATGAGTAATACACAGGCAGCATCAGCGCAGTTATCAGCTTTTTGTAGCCGCAGCTTCAGATTTTTTGGGGCGATAATGAAGCGTAAAATCGCTTTACTTCCACTTGATACCGACACGTCCTGTCAGTCTGCCCTGTGACTCCCAGCAACCTGAAAAAGTGCGATGTATATTTACATACAAAGCAACATAAGACTCGAACTTCCCGGCACGAATATGTGAAACTTACTTTGAAAACTTTGCTCCACAAAGTGACAAAACATTTCCAAACCTGATCAAGTGCACACACTGTGATGACACAAGACAATACAGCGTAAATTAACTTGGTCGTGTCTGTGGAGGTAAATTCAGCTTCATCTGTACATGTTTCCATTCTTCTGCCTGTTAATGATGTGTTGTGCAAATCACAAGTGGTTTCTGTTCCACAGTCCGGTCTCTAGTGGTTCATTCCAGCTTGGGTCTTATTTTGGTAGTTTTGTCCAGAATCCTGAACAGTAATTTTCTCCGAGTTAATATCTGAGATGTGGAAACACGAGCCGTCGGCCATCAGACAGGCTGGACACAGACTTATTTGTTAGAGAAAAGGAAGCCGAACAGCACACTGACCTCTGCGTCTGTCTGCAGGAGCCTCCGGAGTTGCAGCGGGTGACGTGGTGCGTCAGCGCCGCCGTGCTGCAGCGAGAAGCTCTGAAGAAACACAAAGACGACCTGAGCCGAGAGAACCAGCAGCTGAGGCTTCTGCTGCGTCAGCACCTGGACGCCATGACGGTCAGCGGCGACGCCCTCGACGGACGCCACGCTCTGCTCACCGTGCACCAGGCCCCGACCGCCGCGGCCCCGCGGGACCCCGACAGACGCCACACCGTCATCGAGGCTGTCCACGCCGTCAGACACTCACTGTAGGACGGTTACTGCAGAGGAAACAGCGGGTGAGAAAGAATGAGGACGCTGGTTTTAAGTAAAATTACACCTATTAAACACAGGACGTCATTAATATTCAAATATACTTTGTCATTGAGTTCTAATGATTGTTTTCTTTGATGAAATATTAAAAATAAAACTGATTTCATGGTAAAATATTAGAAATTCAAGGTTTACTTACTTTTCCAGGTGGCTTTCAACCATATCCGCTAGCCTTCATGTTGCAACAGCGAAGGGACAAACACAAAGCTGGAAGAACACTGTTGTGTGGTCCTGAACGCATCACGGTCACTGAGCTGCTCCTCAAGTTTGTTACAGACAGAAATATGTTTTCAACTAACAATTCTTTTCATTATCGATTACTGTTCAGTCGCTCAGTCTGTAAAATGTCCGAAAATAGTGAAAAATGTCTGTCGCAACTTTTTAAAGCCCAACGTGACGTCTTTAAATGCCTCGTTTTGTCCAAAACTCAGAGATTCAGTTTACTGAGATATAAAACAGAAAACACGAGACACTGAAGAAACGTTTCATTAGCAAAATAGTTGCCAAATACTTTTCTGTTGATTGACTAATCAATTAATCAACTCCCAGTAAGTTCTAGTAAGAATATTGAAAACATGAACTCAACAGATGGCAGGAAGTCAGGAAAAAACTGTCAGGTGGTGATGTGTAGTCCTCGTGGTCCCGGATCAGGACCGTGATGTGTAGTCCTCGTGGTCCCGGATCAGGACCGTGATGTGTAGTCCTCGTGGTCCCGGATCAGGACCGTGATGTGTAGTCCTCGTGGTCCCGGA
Organism: Siniperca chuatsi; assembly: GCF_020085105.1. Taxonomy (NCBI): domain Eukaryota; kingdom Metazoa; phylum Chordata; class Actinopteri; order Centrarchiformes; family Sinipercidae; genus Siniperca; species Siniperca chuatsi. The sequence continues at coordinate 28,318,333 of NC_058056.1, forward strand.
TCAGGACTGACTATTGTCTAAAACAGTTGTTTGCAACCTTTCTGCCCTCGTCAAAGGTTTAAATTAATATGTAGCACTAATGAGTGATTGTCTGCACTCAGACTGTTTAATGTGAATAACTAAAGAGCCTCAAAGAAGTAAAACTGTCGAGTATTTTACAAAAAATAGTAATGATCATAGAAAAGTCTGAAAAAATAAACAGTTTTGTGTTTTTGATTCATTCCTCTCCCATCAATCATCTCACGACCCCTCTGATTTATCTTGTGACCCTTTTGGGGTCAAGACCCACGGGTTGGGAACCACTGGACTAAAATATCGTTGTATGCTGCAGCATCAAGACTTCTCTTCTTTGAAACTAAAAGAGTCCAAACCAGGAAGAACGGAGCCAGGACTCAAGGGACCCCGAAGTAAGCCCGGGGTGTCCACATACTTTTGGCCACGTAGTGTAAAAGCAGTGAGTTGTGAGGTTGTTTAGATTTTTTGGAAAATCTACAGAATCTTTAACTGAAGCTGCTGGAAAATTAAAGTGTTCAACTTTGCCTCAACATTTTATTTTGGTGGTGCATTTCCTGAGGTTTTTAAAGCAGCGATAAATTATAATTATATATAATTAATTATAAATTCAAATCAAAGCAGTCGACAGCGTGGATACAGAAAGATCAGCGGAGCAGCAGCCTCTGTACAGGTACACCATTTAATAGTTATTATAGACATTTTATATACAGCTGTATTCCGCTATGTGGTACAATCTTTAAAATCTGCTGTTTCATAGTTTGTAAATCAAAAAAAAACAAACTTACAAAACTCATCAAAACTCGCAAACTGATCTGAACTTTTTTTTTTTCCCCCCCATTTTTCCGGAAGACTAGAAAAAATACTTTTATTGTATTAATCATGCATTACACAAACAAAAAGTCTTTAGTTACACAGTAAGTTGTAGCGTGGGTGAAAACAAAAATAAAGATTTCGTTTGTTGTGATCAATCAGAAGCCGCTCGCGTTACAAATCCCTTCAGTTAAAAAATTTAATTAAATTAAAAAACTGTGGAGAACAGGTCGGGATGTTCGGCCAATCAGGTGGCAGCTTTGTGTTCAAAACCCGCCCCAGGAGGCCCCTGATTGGACAGTTTCTCCTGGAGCTCAAACCGGTTACCTTTCCTTCTCAGGACGAGACTAAAAACCGTTTAATGATATAAATAACTTTAGTCCTGCTTGTTGAAGCTGTGATGAAGAAAAGTCAAATGTACTCAAAGTGAAAACTCACACAGTGATATGAAGACGAGGAGGAGGAGGAGGAGCTGGGAGGGGTGAAGGCTCCTCTACCAGCCTCAGACCTGCAGCTTCTCCCTCAACAAGACCGTCTACCGAGGATTTACTGCAGCATCATCGCCTGTTTACACTGGTGCATTCAGGTCCTGACAAACATCAGAGCTCGCTAGCACCTTCCTCTTCCTCCTCCTCCTCCTCCTCCGAGTCTCAACACTCCTCAGCAGCTCCTCCCTCTCTCCTCTACTTTGAACATTTCGTGAAATCTTCACCGAGATCCAGAAACTGAACCCAGAGTTTCTTCGAGGAACCAGACTCCCATGTATCAGAGGAGACTCATCATGTGACAGGAAACAGGAAGTAGAAGGGCGGGGTCTGTGAGTGTTGATGGCAGGACTGGACGGGAATGAGGAACCAGAATCTTCCTCGGTGCCGTTAACGAGGCATTTCCACGTTTATAAAAACGATTATAAAAACTAGATTTATTTTACACAAACAGAAAACGTCCATATGTAACTACAGTAACGCTAACGTCTGAATCCTTCGCTCTTTACCTCGGTGGTTTAAAACGCAGGGCTCCGATTGGCCCACCAGGGACTGAGGTGGGGGTGTATTAACCAATCCTCTGTTCCCGTTAGGACAGACGTCCAATCAGCTCACACCTCGTCAGAGAGACAAACGGAAACAGAAAATCTGATTTTTAACCCGACGTGGTCGTTCATCAAGTATTTAGAGACAAAATCAAGAGCTAACTTTAACTTGACATATTTTAAACTTCTTAACTTATTCATTTCTTAAATTATATTTCTTAAAAACACTGTAAAAAAGACACGTCAAAATCTGGAAACAGCTTTTTTTCGCTGTTCGTTTCCTGAAGCTTTGGTTCAGATTTTAAGATGAAAAAAAAAAAACTTAAACACAACAAAACCAAGGTGGGTTAAAACACCAAACGCTCTGTTCCTTCGATATAAGCGGCTGGATTCTCTTCTTCTCTCCGACTCCGCTGCAGCTCGACGCTTTAAAGGAAAAATCCCCCTCAGATGTTCTTCTTCTGTTGTTCAGTTCAGTTTGAGTTTTGTGCAACGCTTTAACGATTGAACTCATTTACTTTTAGGTGAACGGCGTTTCCCCTCAGGCTGCGTTACTGATTTCTACTGCAGTCCGGGATTTCTAATATTTCCCCTCAAGTGTCTTCTGACAACCAGAGGAGATGTGGGAACTTTGGCTGATGTTTTGCAGCATAACGTCACATTTGTTTAGTGTGGTTTCGCCGGTGAAACAGAGCAGCGGCGCACACAAACACCACAGGCGTCAACACACCTCATCAAACGGATATTTAAACCTTCATTACAGGAGGACGAACTCACAGAACCGCCTTTATTCTCCGCTGTGGCGGCAACAAGTGTGAATGCTCTGTTGAAGTGAAAGTCGTACTAAGAAAGAGCGACAACAAGAAAAAGTTTCAGAAGCCAAAAATGAAAGCGGCCCTGCTCCTGCAATGCACTGTGGGTCTTTTCTCTGTAAATGTATAGCTGCGTGATTTGGAAAATAAAATCAATGAATCAGTGAAGGAAAGTTCACGTTATATAGCTCAGGCTCAGCGGAGATGGGAGGTTATCTCGTATCCGGCAAAAATAAACTACAGAAGTGTCAAACAGCCGATGGCGCAGGCTCGGCAGTGAGATGGTCGGCAGTGAGATGCGAACGCTCCGGAGTTGGAATAACGGGAGGTTTTCCTCTGGACGCCGTGAACCTTCGAGTGGACGGTACAAACACGCTCCTTTGAATTAAATGTTGACTTCGCGTCTGCTTACGGCCGAGAGCGCGGGTAGTCACTGCGTCACCACGCGCTTGACGAGGACTCAAACTTACTGTGAAGCCGGGGCGTCGCCGCGGCTTCAGGGTTAACATGCCGACCACGAACGACAACGTCCCCGAGTCCAGCCGGGGGGCCTTTGTTGCGTGCCTCATTTCTTATCATCTCTTTCCTGTCATCACTATCGAACAAAGACAAAAGAACGTGCAGACAGACGGCTGCGTGATTTAAACCGCTGCACGCCGCAGGAAAACAGATCATTTGATAGTTCGGAAGTGTTTTCTGTTGTGTGTGAAAAGGAAGAACGAAGCTCTTTGATTCTGAGGGTCTGAAACTGTCACCGCCATCACCACAGAAGAAGAAAATCAAACCACTGAACGCAGAAACAAGAACATCAGCGAGCCGATTTTGGGGGATTTTTCCTTTAAGTCCGTCCTCTGCTCCTGCTGTCTGAGGGTCAGGAGGTCAGACTAGTGTTAACACGAGGGGGCTTCATGTAGTGTCATCAGAGCTACGTTCTCTCTGCAGACGGGGGGAGATGACATCACATGACATCACAGGACAGGTGAGCTGCTCAGTGTCGACCTGCAGGGTTTAAACAACGTTTCCACAACGTTTCTGTGTTTCTGCTGCTGAACGTCTCTCAGTCTCTGCAGTCAGTCGGAGGGAAACCGCACGGCTCCGCCTCTTAACTTAAACAGAGAGAGTGTGTGAGTGTGTGTGTGTGTGTGTGTGTGTGTGTGTGTGTGAGTGAGAGAGTGTGTGTGTGAGAGTGTGTGTTCAGTCATCTGATGGAGATCCACCACCTCCAGTCTCTCATTAACATATATATTCTGTGTTCAGAGACCTGAACAGACCTGAATACTGTTTGTGTGTGGACAGACTAGCCTGTCTCTCTCTCTCTCTCTCTGTCTGTCTGTCTGTCTCTCGCCCCGCGGTCCTCCGCTTCTTCTTCTTCTCCTCCTCCTCGTCTACACGTAGACCCTGGCGAGGGCGTCAGCTCCGGCGGAGGCGATGTAGGCCTTGGAGGGGTGGAAGGCCACGTCGTAGATGGCCTCCTCGCTCTTCTTCCGGTGAGCTGTGATCTCCTGCACGCACGTTTTACTGTCGAGGTTCCACAGACGCAGAGAGCAGTCGTGACCTGAGGAGGAGGAGGAGGAGGAGGAGGAGGAGGAGGAAGAAGAAGAAGGAGGGAAAGAAGAGGAGGAGGAGGGAGAGAAGAGGAGGAGGAGGAGGAAGAAGAAGAAGAGGAGGGAAAGAAGAGGAGGAAAGAGGAAGGAGGAGGAGGGAAATTAGAGGAGGAGGAAGAAGAGGAAGAAGAAGAAAGAAGAAGAGGAGGAGGAGGAGGAGGAGGAGGAGGAGGAGGAAGAGGAGGAAGAAGAAGAGGAGGAGGAAGAAGAAAAAGAAGAGGAGGAGGAAAAGAAGAGGAAGAGGAGTAAACGTGTTAATCGAACCATCAGAGATTCTGGATGAAGCAGCGTGCGGTTGGTTTTACGGAGACTCACTTCCAGACATCAGGTAGATGCCGTTGGGATCCACAGCCAGACTGGTCACTGCGTCCAGGTGAGCCACCATGGCATGGATCACTTTACCTGCACACAGACAGGTAGAAGAAGAAGAAGAAGAAGACAGACAGGTAGAGAAGACAGACAGGTAAACACGAGCGCTCAACCAATAATCATCTTTATAAAATGTCTCCACAAGCTGTAAGAAGTTTAGTCTGCGATTGTCTTTTTCTCCAGAGACGCCCGTCGCTTCTTTATCTACAGGTGAACACCAGATCTGAGATCCTGGGTTTTACCACGAATTCTTGCAGAAATCTGCTTTCGTTTCCCAGAAAACACCTCGGGATCTTTATCACGTGCGAAACAAAACTCGGTAGTGCTTCCACCTAACTGTCGTGGCTAAATTACAGCCTCAAAATTATGTTATTATGAGAATATAACGATCAACTTCTCATCTGCAGAATATCGTTTCCAGAGCTGCCAACAGGCTCCGTCTGTCTCAAGCTCTCAAAAAGACAAAATAAGATGAAGCGACTCCGCGATGAAGAGCACAGCTACACCTGTTATGTGAGATACCTTAACATACGGGACGTCTAAATGTCACGTGTCAGGGAAGCATCACGGAAGCAACTGTTGCACACAGATTCAGTTTATCCAGTGAAATCGGAGGTGACGTCTAAAGGGAGAAGTGGCACTACGACATGAACACGTGAAAATGAAAGAAAAACATCAGAAATTCATCGTTTTATCATGAATTACTCCCAGTTAGGTGGAATTTTGTGGAGTGAGAGATTTTCCTGTGATTCCAGAATAATTTTATAATAATTTTATAATCGCAGCAGCTTCTCAGACCGTGTGGTCCAGGAAACAGAAGAGGCTTCGTCTGCCTCAACACAGCGACCAGGACAAGGGCAGGGAGACAGGCAGAGAGACAGGCAGGCAGAGAGACAGACAGGCAGAGAGACAGAGAGACAGGCAGACAGACAGAGAGACAGGCAGACAGAGAGACAGGCAGACAGACAGAGAGACAGGCAGACAGAGAGACAGGCAGACAGACAGAGAGACAGGCAGACAGAGAGACAGGCAGACAGACAGGCAGACAGACAGGCAGACAGACAGAGAGACAGGCAGATAGACAGAGAGACAGGCAGAGAGACAGGCAGAGAGACAGGCAGACTGACCTGACTTGTTATCGTAGAATTTGATGTGTCTGTCCTCGTGAGCGGTGATGGTGACCGGCAGCGTGGGATGACTCACCACCTTATTGATATGATTCGACCCCGGGAGTGCTGTGGAGGGGGTGGGTGGGGGTTATTAACTACACCCACATTATTACACATTTCTGTTGAATCTGTGTGTGCGTGTGTGTCTTACTGCCTTCTCCCTGCCCCTTCAGCACCAGTGCATTCTGGGAAGTCTCCAGGTCGTACACCACCACGTCTCCGCTGTTAAACGACGCCACCATGTGGGCGGGGTCACAACCGTTGAAGTCCACCGACGTGGGGACGCCGTGCTCTACAAACACACAGACACATGAATACGTTTGAGCTGATGCTGTCCCTGCGGTGTCCTCTGGGGGGCGCTCTCTGTCCCCGTCCTCCGTCCTCACCCTTGTTTTTGTTGAAAGTGCTGATGCAGGGGTTTTTCTCCGTCGGGTTCCACAGTTTCACCGTTCCGTCGGCCGAGCAGGATAAGAGGCGGTTCTTGATGCCGCTGTAAGCCAATCCCCACACAGCGTCCGTATGCCCCAACCACGACCCCGCCAGGACGCTGGGATCTGATTGGACAAGAGGACAAAGAGGGGAGGGGTCTATTATTGCACAGCTTTTGCTCTTGTACTTTCTTTCTCGAAGTGTAGACCGTGAGAGTGACGAAGAATATTTTTTAAAAATTTTTAAAGAGCAAGAATATTTTTTGGAAAATGACGACACGTTCGAAAAGAAAATTTTTTAAAAAGTAAGAACATTTTATTTTTTTTTAAAACGTGAGAATATTTTTAAAAAGTGAAAAGACGTTTTTGGAAAAGTGGGAATGTTTGTTTTAGTTTTTTGTTAAAGTAAGGACATTTTTTGGAAACGTTATGATAGAACATAACTTGGATAGTGAGAATTATTGTGTAAGTGACAACATTTTTGGGAGACGAGGGACGTTTTCGGAAAGTGAGGACATTTTGTCTGGTCCTTATTCTCCAAAGGTCGTTCTAAGAGTCCAGACTTGGTTCTAGGGGTATTATTCCTCCGAGAGAACCCACGAGAACAGAACTACAAACGTGTGTGTGTGTGTGTGTGTGTGTGTGTGTGTGTGTGTGTGTGTGTGTGTGTGTGTACCGTAGGTGTCGTAGGGGTCGACATTAGAGCTGGGGATGTTCCACCACTGGATGGTCGAGTCGATGCCTCCACTGAAACACTGTTCACCACTGGACGTCATCGCCAACGACAACACCGGACCACTGGGGGGAGAGGAGGAGAGCATAAGTTCCTCATATTTACCAGAGCACTGTGAGACATCACATCTACAGTACTGATGTACTGTACTGTGTGTGTGTGTGTGTGTGTGTGTGTGTGTGTGTTTAGATACGTACACATGGGCTCTGAATGTATAGACGGGTTCCACATCAAAAGAGGCACTTCTGGGAAACAAAAAGACAGAAAACTGGAAGTCAGAAATCAAAACTTCCAGACTGTTATTGAACACATCATCATCATCATTGTCACGAAGCCTCCCTCTTCATCCCCCGTCAGTAGCTGATGTTTGAAAAGCTCTAAAGAGTGTTTGTCCTGGAAGCGGAGCTCTGCTGTGATGTACTGTGCTGCAGTAAGCCCTGAGGGGAGTTTCTTTGCAGGGATTACGCGCAGGACACGGACGCGTCTGCATTTGAAGTTCGGCTGAATACTGTCAGAAAGGCTGCGGGAAGGAGGAAATGAGATGCAAATGCTAAAGGATCTGTCGGGTCTGAGAAGAGGGGATTTTCCTCTGAATCCACAAACGAGAGCTGCACCCGGCGAAGGAAATGCTGTCGGTGATAAACAGCGTATTCAGCCTAAAGTACGGCCTCATTCACCGCTCAACACTGTCGATATTCTGCTGTTCTTATCCACAAAACTAAGCAGCAAACCACGTACGAATCCAGATTTAGAGCCGCTTTTACTGAACAACAAGTCAACGTGTTGTGGGCGATTTAAAACTTTCATGTGTCGCTCTCATGCAGCGGTTTCACAATAAATGTCAGAGCGAGGCATCACCGCAGGACTTTTACTGTGAATTATCTGACTGGTGGATTCAGGCTGTCCTGGGGGCAACGGGGGGGTCCTAATCAGTACCCACTGAGGGATTCGGTCAAAGTTTAAGTTTTTGGTGGGTAGAGTCTCGGTGAGGTTTGTTTATCTCTACGGCAACATACTGAAAGCTCAGATGAAAGCAGACGAAGAGACTCTGCTGGTGTGTGTTTGGGTTTAGATGAAGGTTCGTGAGGTTAATGTATATTTTGGCAGAGGTGGTTTCTGTGCAGTTTCAATGTCAATATCAAGCTAAAGACCCCATAAAACAAACACTTAAGGAAAGCTCTTGCAGTGGGACAGTTGTCCGTAAGCTAAACCGGGACCAGGCCTGACGAGCCTCTGAACACATCGGTCGTACTATCGGTATGTTGGCCAGGTAAGTTTTAGCTCAACAAAAACCGGCGGGTCAGAAGAAAACTGTCGGGTAACCTCACTTTAATGTTCCTCTGTACAGCCCTCGTTCCCAGCTGCTTCCCCACAGCACAGGTACATACAGAGAGAAAACGCATCGCAGTCAAGACGCAGCTTCATTTGTGAAGCTGCAACCTTTTCTCCTAAAACACCTGCGCTGAGATTAACGCAGTAACACCCGTTAATCAGGTGTTACACTGGTTCAGTTCAGAGTGCAGGTTTGTGTGTAGAGGTACTTTTTGGCGGGGACGGTCTTGTTGAGGTTCCACAGTTTGAGGGTGTGGTCCTCGGACACGGTGACCAGACACGGCTCGACGGGGTGGAAGGCCAGCGCTCGGACGCCGTCAAAGTGGCTCCGCAGCGTGTACTTCGGGTTCCACGTCTTCCTGAACGAAGACTCCTTATTGGACGGCAGCTGAGGCACATGCATGATAGGTGAGGTGATTAAATGTGTCGTTTGAACTTGTCTGCGTCCTAAACTACAGCTGTGGTTTCGTTTGCGTCTTACGTCGTAGTTGTAGTCTGCTTCGTCGTTGGTGACGGTGAGGTCGGCGAGGTCGCCCAAACCCAGCACGCTCTCCAACACGTCGTCTGACCCGCCCAACAGGAAGGACTTCCCCCCGCCGGGAGGAAACGGTAGAGGCTCCGCTACAGAGAGAGAAGCACACTTTAACACACTTTACCTTTCACTTAAAGTTACAGCTGAAATAATTAGTCGATTAGCCGATCGAGAGAAAGATAACTGACCGTTCTGATAATCGATTAAGTTGTTTTCTACAGCAAAAAATAAATAGCGCACATTCTCTGTTCCAGCTTCTTCATTGGGAGGGTTTCTTTGTCTTATTTGATAGTAAACTGAATATTTTTAGATTTTGGAGAGTTGGTCAGCGTGAACATGCATTTTTCACCAGTTTCTGACATTTTATACACACACACACACACACACACAATACATCAAGAAAATAATCGGCAGCCTAATCAATAAGGAAACTAATCCTTAGTTGCAGACCTAATTAAATTAAAATGAAATTACATTTTTTAAAATACTTCAAAATAACAATCACTCTTTTCTTTCATTTACGTTTAGAACTGACATAACTCTTTTCTGTCAAAACAGCATCTGATTGGCTGATAACTGCCCTCTACCTAAACCGCAGCATTTGATTGGCTGGGATATATAGATGCCTTTTCATGTTTCTGTGTGTTTTGCAGATCTGCCCGAACGACTCCAGTTCAACTGAACTAAACGACGCAGGTGTGACAACGCCTCTCACCCCACTCCGTCCCGTCTCCGGAGCTCCGAGCCTCGCCTGCTCCCTCCCCGTCCTCCGCCGTCACCAGGAAGTCAAACTCCTTCAGAGCCTCCTCCGTGTCGGCATCGTCCTCCGACGCCAAACCCTCGTTCCCCACCTGGAGGAGGTAGAGGACAAAACATCAAGGAAAGGGGAGGAGGAGGAGGAGGAGAGAGCAGGGGTGGTGGTGAGGAGGAGGAGGAGGAGAGAGCAGGGGTGGTGGTGAGGAGGAGGAGGAGGAGGAGAGAGCAGGGGTGGTGGTGAGGAGGAGGAGGAGGAGAGAGCAGGGGTGGTGGTGAGGAGGAGGAGGAGGAGAGAGCAGGGGTGGTGGTGAGGAGGAGGAGGAGGAGAGAGCAGGGGTGGTGGTGAGGAGGAGGAGGAGGAGGAGGAGGAGAGAGAGAGCAGGGGTGGTGGTGAGGAGGAGGAGGAGGAGGAGGAGGAGAGAGAGCAGGGGTGGTGGTGAGGAGGAGGAGGAGGAGGAGGAGAGAGCAGGGGTGGTGGTGAGGAGGAGGAGGAGGAGGAGGAGGAGAGAGCAGGGGTGGTGGTGAGGAGGAGGAGGAGGAGGAGGAGAGAGCAGGGGTGGTGGTGAGGAGGAGGAGGAGGAGGAGGAGAGAGCAGGGGTGGTGGTGAGGAGGAGGAGGAGGAGGAGGAGAGAGCAGGGGTGGTGGTGGTGAGGAGGAGGAGGAGGAGGAGGAGAGAGCAGGGGCGGTGGTGAGGAGGAGGAGGAGGAGGAGGAGGAGAGAGCAGGGGCGGTGGTGAGGAGGAGGAGGAGGAGGAGGAGAGAGAGAGCAGGGGCGGTGGTGAGGAGGAGGAGGAGGAGGAGGAGAGAGCAGGGGCGGTGGTGAGGAGGAGGAGGAGGAGGAGAGAGCAGGGGCGGTGGTGAGGAGGAGGAGGAGGAGGAGGAGAGAGAGCAGGGGGAGGAGGAGGAGGAGAGAGCAGGGGTTGAGGAGGAGGGAGCAGGGGTGGAGGAGGAGGAGAGAGCAGGGGTTGAGGAGGAGGGAGCAGGGGTGGAGGAGGGAGCAGGGGTGGAGGAGGAGGAGGAGGAGAGAGTAGGGGTGGAGGAGGAGGAGGAGGAGAGAGTAGGGGTGGAGGAGGAGGAGGAGGAGGAGAGAGTAGGGGTGGAGGAGGAGGAGGAGGAGGAGAGAGTAGGGGTGGAGGAGGAGAAGGAAAGGCAAAAGCGAGGAAAGTAGGTAGAGATATATATATATATATATATATATACACATTTAAAACGGGTTGTGTGTGTGTGTGCGTGTGTGTGTGTGTGCGTGAGTGTACCTTGGTCTTGTGTTTCTTGGCTCGGTGGTGTTTGTCAGCGCTGATGTCGTCCATCAGGTCTCCCTCCTCATCCTCTTCTTCGTCGCTGTCCTCTGCGTTCTCCAGGAAGTTGAACGTCTCCAGAACGTCACCTGGACTCCTGGACACACAAAGGTAAAACCACTGTGCGACCTCTGACCCCAGTAACTGCGTGTGTGTGTGTGTGTGTGTGTGTGTGTGCGTGCGTACCTCTTGCTGTCCTTGCGGCGCTCCGTCCCGTTGATCAGGTGCTGCAGGTTCTTGTTCTCCACAGATCCGTTCTGCTCGGAGCCCGACAGGCCGAGCAGAGAGCGGACCCTCTGAGTACGAACGTCCAGGATGGTGTCTGTGTATCCCACTTCCTGCAGGTACCTGGACACACACACCAGCTTTGTTTTATGTTTTGTTTGTTTGTTTATTATATATATAATATCTCATAGTCTTGGGGTTTTGAAGACCTCGAGCTGCAGATTATTCTCTCGATTAAGTGACTCACATCAGAAAACTGAAAATTTGTCAACATCTTATGACATCAAAGATTAAACAATGAGTCAAAAAGTAATCGACGGGTTAATAAATAAAAATCCTCAGTTGCAGCTGTAATAAATAAACTAATATTGATCCTGTTGTTTATCAGTCGGCTGCGTTTGTCCTCAGAGAATCTGAAGGACAGCAAACTACCAAATTTCAACTTAAAATCTTTGCACAAGGTCAGAAGAAACAACGCTATTAATCGTCTTTTCAGTTCAAGTTTCTAGTTGTTCGGCAGATCCTGGTGATCTTTCTCTAAACATGAGCTTCCAACACAAACGCAGCACGTTCTCCAATCAGAGGAGTTCTTACTGTCTGAGTAGTTGTCTTCCTTGTTTCCAGGTGAGCTGACTGTTGGCAGGAACAGCAGAGACCTCCGAGTCTTTGGTGTCTGAAGGACAAACACACGCAGTGAGGAAACGCTGATAAACACAGCGCCAGCTGCTGGACGCCTTCAGACTTTCAGATAACTGTCTGAAGTCGACGACACTGCAAATTGTTAAAATATCTTACTGTAAATCACCACCGCGATGAAAATAGTAACATCGCAATTGTATAAACCTTCTAGAGAAAAGTCAGTACAAGCTGTAGAAACCTAAAAAGAAAATGGGTGTACGTGTTGCCCTCCTCAGAGAGGAAAGATCCTGATCAGGAGAGAGAAGTCGGACTGGTTTATCTTTACTTCAAACACTGGGGAGGAGGAGGAGGAGGAGGAAGGAGAAGAAGAAGTAGGAGAAGGAGAAGAAGAAGAAGTAGAAGTAGTAGAAGGAGTAGAAGAAGAAGGAGGAGGAGAAGTAGAAGAAGGAGGAGAAGAAGAAAAAGGAGAAGAAGAAGAAGAAGAAGGAGAAGGAAAGGAAGAAGAAGGAGAAGGAGGAGTAGAAGAAGAAGAAGTAGAAGAAGGAGGAGGAGGAGAGGAAGAAGAAGGAGGAGAAGGAGGAGTAGAAGAAGTAGAAGAAGGAGAAGGAGGAGAGGAAGAAGAAGGAGGAGAAGAAGGAGAAGGAGTAGAAGAAGAAGAAGAAGTAGAAGAAGAAGGAGGAGAAGAAAGAGGAGGAGAAGGAGTAGAAGAAGAAGAAGAAATGAAAACAGGATGTGAGGCTGAGGAGCAGAGAGAAGAAGAGATTGACGAATAGACGGAAGAGGAGTTTAAAATGGCATTATGGGTATTTCTGCTGTGAAGAGTAAAAAGGCTTCAGACGGTCAGGCTGCAGGTCAACACTGAAACCTGGTCTGGGACACAAACACGTCTCCTCACGTCGTTCCTCCGTCACCTACCCGATTCGAAGCTCGGCATCTTCATCTCCCCTTGGTTTAACTCTGTTCCATATTTTAACTTGTGATATTTTGCTCTGAGGAAGAAACAAAAGAAAATACATTTTATCCCCACGAACAGAGTTAAACATCAAAATAATTTAAAAAGAAGAACTAACCAGTGAAACAGCTTCTTTATTTATTCAGGCGCTTTCCGCTTTTTCTAATCTATAGATATTTTTCCAATTTTTAAAAGATAATCAACATTATTAGTGACTTTTTCATCAGTACGCCTCTCCCAGAATGATAAGAAATACCATATTGACCGTGGCATTAGCCCGGCTGCACTACAACTCCTTTATTTCTTCACAGGTCAGGTCTCACGTTTCAGTGTCTTTAATGACACGATCATCATCATCGTGATGTGGAAACGACAGATCACACACTGGAATTAAAAAGGTGTGGTATGCGATTCTAATCCAGTACACGTCTATTTGTCAAATTCAGCAAATGTCTCCTCACGGTCCGCTAGCTGTCCGTCCCAGATCTGCTGCTGTTGTGATGTTAGCTACAGCAGCAGCAGAGTTGTGAGCGTCGCTGTCTGGAGCTGCTGTGCTGGCTCTGGGAAACCGTCTGGTCCTCTCTGGCTGTTAGCTTCGCAGCAGCAGCTGTAGCGACAGTTTGCTAACCCGCAACCAAGCTAAGCTAACCCACAACCTAGCTAAGCTAACCCACAACCAAGCTAAGCTAACCCACAACCTAGCTAAGCTAACCCACAACCTAGCTAAGCTAACCCACAACCAAGCTAAGCTAACCCACAACCAAGCTAAGCTAACCCACAACCAAGCTAAGCTAACCCACGACATAGCTAACGTTAGTTACAGTACTTGCTGTGTCGTTCGCTCTATCGTGGTATTTGTCGTGGCATTGGATTTCTCCAGAATCACACACCCCACCTTTAAATAAATAAAAAAGGTACATCTCTTAATCATAACATCCTATTTGTTGCTCTGTTGGTCTACTCTGTCCACACGACATCTACTTCCTGTCCGTCCGTCCTGAAGAGGGATCCCTCCTCTGCTGCTCTTCCTGAGCTTTCTAACATTTGTTCCCAGTTAAAGGGTTTTTCCCTTTTCTGAGTGGGGCCGTCTGCTGTACAGACCGTATAAGTAGACTTGATTAGCACCTGAACGCACCACGACTGCAGACTTAGATCAGCGTTCGTTTTTAAACTGCATTTCTAATCAGTGGCAACACAACTATGAACTGTGTTGGTTTGACAATGACAGGAAGTGAGGAAATCAATCTAAAATCTGATCATCTGAGCAATCATGAAAAGCATTTGTAGTAAAAAAGGGACTTTTTGCTCTTTGCTCTTGTTATACTGAGCAACGTTACGACTCCTGAGAACAAAGCCACAGAATCACCGCCAGAAACCCGTTTCTTACCTTTCTTGTTTTAAAGCGTATTCTAACATTTTTATTCTTCTAACCAGGTCGTTCTTCAGGTTCTCCTGACCTTTCCTCTCCCCCTGCAGGAACGCTATCCTCGCCTGCAGAGACAGAGAGAGATGATTCAGTCATGGTGTCATCCTCCAGACTGAACGCGATGACCAGCAGCTTTATTTCTGCTCGGTTACTAACGCAGCACTGACACAAATCCGACCCGCTGACCTTTGGAAACTGATGATTGATTTGTGTCGAAAATCGAGTCACTCTGTTAAATTCAGAACGCACAGACGTCACACACTCTGATGGACTCTTCAATGTCCGCAGCAGATAAGCGTCCAGATATCCTAATACGCTTCATAGAAATTAAGCTGCTGCCTCATAATCTGCAATGTTTAGACGTTTTCTTCAGTTCCAGCAGTAACCCAGGTGATGGTTGTCTGTCTGCACGGTTACAGAGCAGACAGGAGCTGCTAGCAGCTAACGCTTACTGTAAAGAAACAGGATAAAAACAGCCCATGGCGAAAACATACACTATATCTCAAAACGACAAAATCCATGAAAATTAAACATTTATTTTTTTCCCCTCTACCTTCAGTGAGACTCTGAACTTCTCATCAACATGAAAATCTGAGGACATACAGACAAAACATTCAAATTATTTCAAACTGTGTACTTTTTGCTTTAAACAACAGTATATGACAGCTAGCTAAGACATGTAGCGATTCCACCAACAGTCAGTAAATAAAGACAGGGTTCCTTGCACTTCTGTTAAAGCTCAGCGGGCGTTTGTTAGTGAGCGACTGTACAGCAGATGATCGACATCAACGTGAATCCCTCCCACACCTGACTATCACAGTACTGCTCGCCGGGCTGCGACTGGTCTTCCTCTCTGTTTGAGCGACACCTCGCGTAAACGTTTCTCACGAGCTTCTGCAGTAACTTGAAATGAAGAAAAGAAAAAAATCAGCCAGCGAGTATTAAGATCTCCTCTTTGAAGGTATTTCACTGATGCTTAATAATCCAGCCACGTGGATAAACTGCCATTCATCTGTAAATTAGGATTTAAAATCCATCATTTCGTCCTGTGAGAGATTTCAGAACGCTCTTCTTTTGTGGTGTCTCTGTTTCCGAGTAGAAAAACAACCGGATTTATCCGGAAGGTCTCAGGAATGAAACTTTACCACAAGAACAGATGGAGCAAAAACAATCACCTGATTAACTCATCAACACCTGAAACCTTTGGAGCTTCTGACTGAGGGACAGACTAAACACTTCTATATCGACCGATCTCTGGTTTCTTCATCGATGTTGGTGGAAAAATTGAATATGTTTCTTTTATTCGCATTGTTAAAAATGTCAATGTGACATTTTCTAACTGAACCTGGAAGTTCTGGCTATTAGTCTGTTTCCACACCTATTAGTCACCCAAAGGTCTGATTTGTTCAGCTATTTAAATAAGTCTGGTGTTTCCCAGAAACAGTCAATTCTTTCAAGTATTTTATGTCTTTATTACAGAGCTGACAGCACCCCCAATATTTACATCCATGAAAAAAAAAGATGACGTTTGCGGCTGTACAGGTTGTAAACTGAATTACAGAAATACATCGACACGAGAAAAGTTAACTGCTAACAACTCGAGCTGAAACAGTCGATTAATCGGTTAGTTGATCGACAGAAAAATAAACTATTTTGATAAATCGGTTAATCATAATGATCATTTATTATTGTAAACAGAATATTTGGGAGTTTTTGGTGGAACAAAAGACGTTTGAGGACGACGCCTTCGGCTCTGCGAAGCTGTGATGGCCATTTTTTGATGTTTCGTTGACTAAACCATTTAGAAATAATCAATAATGAAAATAATCGCAGCCCTGCTCCTCCTAACGACCTCTACCGCAGCTTCTGCGTCCGACGGACGGGTTAGGCAAAATAAAATAACCCCTCCCGAACAGAAATCGGCTAACTCGGCTCTCTACACAGCGCTACGGAAAACGCTTGAACTGTAACGGCGGATAACAAGTCCAGACAGATTCCAGTTAGCGTGTCGTCCGTCACGCCTCCATCAACCTGCAGCACGTCCTGTCTGACCGACCACACCTGTCTCACTGGTCAGTCCACCTGTCTGTCTGTCTGTCTGTCTGCGAGCAGCTGCTCCTGAAACCCAACACCGACGAAGGCCGCAGGCTGAGAGCTATTTATACACATACAGGCGGCTGAGAGCTCTCTGCCAGGGTGCCCATGGCAACAGGGGGGATTCAGAGGCAAACTGGGGGTCGCAGACTTCCTCGAGTGAAGGTCGCCATGACGACGGGGAAACCAGAGGTCCTCCCCCGGCCAGACAGACACACAGCGAGAGAGAGAGAGAGAGAGAGAGAGAGGGGTAGGGAGTGAACTGGGACGTCTGGGAGGAGACCGTTACATAACAGACCACGCTAATTCAGCCGTGCTCTGATTGGCCGGCTCTGTGATTGACAGCCACAGACAGCTCCACGCCACCCCCCGAGATCCCTCTGACATACCAGAAGACGTACGTACGTGTGTGTGTGTGTGTGTGAGTGTGTGTGTGTGTAAACAACCAGACGTCTGAACCACGTTCAGTGTTTGAGTCGACGCTCAGGAATCAGCAGGACGGCCGGCGATAAACAGACACGTTAACTACAAAAGGATGAATCCTCTCAAATAAAGAGCTGCATGGTCACTGTGAGTCATCAACAGTTACAGGAAACGGACCATGACGCACTCGTCAGGCCTTCACTGCCTGCTGTACAGCCGTGTCACTGTGTGTGTGTGTGTGTGTGTGTGTGTGTGTGTGTGTGTGTGTTGACCTGCGTCAGTCAGTCTAATGTTAATGTTTGTTGTCTCGCTGCACTTTGAGCCGAAGCTCATCCCCGACAATACGCTCCATGAAAACACACTTCACACGTAACCTTCTTACACACTTAATGTTTGAAGATGGCTTTCAAACACACAAAATATCTTTTAGTTTAATAAACTGAGACGGAGACAAACAGAAGTGTCACTCTGATAACTTTCCACAGCTGTAAGAAGGTTTTCGTTCTGATAAAAGCTTCAAACTGGACTTACTGGATCTCAGTCAAATCCAGCTGCATCTGCGTGAACACGGTCTGATTCGGATTACTGTGACCTGTGTTTATAATCCATCTGCCTTCTGGCTGATCCTCAGACCAGCTGGAGGCTTCGGGATGATTTTACACCTGTTGAATTTTTACAACGCGATCCTGCAGTTCGAGGTTAGCAACTAAAGTGTGAACAGTGTGCGTTTGTGTGGGACGGTAATCAGTGAAAGGCAGCTGTGGACGCCGAGGCTCTTCACGGCCCGTTCACGTGGACCTGAAGAGGTTTCTAGTTTGTTCTCAGCTTAAGAGCGAAGTCACTCCACCCCTCCCGCCCAGTGCACCTGGTGAGCATGAATCAAGCGCTCCTCGGGGGAGCTGGAGTGAGGTCAGAGTGCAGGGGCGATGATGAAGATGATGAAGGGGGGTGTGTGTGTGTGCGAAGTGAGCTCACTGGCCCAGATTTACCAGGCTGACAGATCAGGCTAAACGGAGGGGGGGGGTCGTCTTAACGGCCATTACTCTGAACACCATTAACACACACACACACACACACTTCAAAAAGTCAAGAGACAAATCCTGCAACACTGTCTTGACTCAAATAATAATCGCTCCCGTGATCGTCAAAATAACTCAAATATTAACTTTAAACCAAAAAGAAAAAGTCGTCACGTTGATTTAAACATCTGTTCATAGTGTGACTGACAGGCAGTTGAACCTCAGCCCGGGTGTGTGTGTGTGTGTGTGTGTGTGGTGGTTATTTCGGGCCGGTCTACTTTTAGCGTACAGCTGGGACCGGGCTGTCAGAGCGGGGCCCAGTAGGCCAGGCCGCCTAATTACAGTCTCCGGTCCTGCAGCCCTGCCCCCTTTACCAAAACATGGAGTCACCACGGCGCTGCCCCACCTACAGATGCACGGCGGCCCGAGACTTGCCCTCCAGGTAAACGGGGTGACCTCTGACCTCCTGGCTACAAGCTCGGGGCTGTGAAAGACGTGTTTTCTGTGTAAAAACGTGAAATTGTGAGCGAAAGGCTGAGCTGTTATCTCACAGAGCGTGCTCGGTGCGGCCGAAGACGAGACAGGTGGTCTGGTGTGAAGCTGCAGTTCAGCACAGGGTCGTTTTTAGGATCGATCGTATCTGAGTAAAAGAAAATGAAGGTGGGACAGTAAAGGTAGGCAGCAACGTCACCCATTTTCCAGCATGAAGTCATTGTCACCTCACAGGAAATCAGACTGTCATTTTATATTGCGATGTCAATAAATATTAATAATATAGTAATCAAACTACTTAAGGACCTGACAAACCAAAAAAAGTTCTTCACATTGATGAACACATTCGCTGGCCGTGTGCTACAACTTTTTTTAGCTTATATTAGTTCACATGCAGTCAAACTGTCCCATCAGAGCAGCCGAACCAGCAGTCAGCAGC